>NW_027673465.1:0-37575 GCF_964194415.1 Vipera berus
CCAGAATTCCTGAGCCAGCATGGGGGAACTATGGCCCCTTCACGACTCGTGGACTTCAACTCCCAGAATTCCTCAGCCAGCATGGGGGAACTATGGCCCCTTCACGACTCGTGGACTTCAACTCCCAGAATTCCTGAGCCAGCATGGGGGAACTATGGCCCCTTCACGACTCGTGGACTTCAACTCCCAGAATTCCTGAGCCAGCAATGGGGGAACTATGGCCCCTTCACGACTCGTGGACTTCAACTCCCAGAATTCCTGATTCGGCATGGCTCAGCTTGGAAACCTCTCCCTTTCCCCTCAGCATGGCTGGCTCAGGAATTCTGGGAGTTGCAGTCCACGAGTCCTAAAAGAGCCGAGGTTGCCTACCCCTGGCCTAGGTTCATAGTGTTCTGTCCCCGAGTCATGAGCCTGCGGAGTTGGCTCCCCGTTCAAAGACAATTGTCTTCCCCCTTTAATCCTGAAAGGAGTCCACAAAGGCACCCGATGTTGGTTCTCTTCCTTCTGCTCCAGAGAAAGAAACCTCGTTTTTTCTTGCAGGGCGAAAATAATAATAATAATAATAATAATAATAATAATAATAATAATAATAATAATAATAATAATAATAATAATAATAATAATAATAATAATAATAATAATAATAATAATAAATAAAAAAAATAAAAATAATAAAAATAATAATAATAATAATAATAAAAATAATAAAAATAATAATAAAAATAAATCTCACATCCGTGCCAAGTCAAAGCCAGCGAGGGAAGCAGAATTTGGCTTGCCTGGAAGCTGTTCATCTGAGGGGGTCCCTGGTGCCCTCTGAGCTGGGGGGGGGGGTTCCTTGAAGAGGTTTCATTGCCTAAACTAGGTAACCTCATCTGTGCTGGAAGGGAGTGGGGTTCGCTTTCTTGTTTATATACGAGTAGCTTGCTTGCAGAGAGCCAACCCCACTCCCTTCTAGCGTTGATGACGTTACCTAGTTGCGTAATGAAACGTCTGCAAGAACACCACCCAGCTCAGAGAGCACCAAGGACTCATCTTCCTCCTCCTCCTCCTCCTCCTCCTCCTCCTCCTCCTCCTCCTCCTCCTCCTCCTCCTCCTCCTCCTCCTCTTCCCTTGTAGCACTAATGATGTTACCTAGCTGGGTAATGAAACGTCTGCAAGGAAGTAGTCAAGCTTAGACAGCACCAAGGACTCATCTTCCTCCTCTTCCTTCCCTCCTCCTCCTCTCCTCCTCTCCTCCTCTCCTCCTTTTCCTCTTCTCTTCCTTTTCCTCCTCCTCTCCTCCTCCTCTCCTCCTCCTTTCTCCTTCTAGATTGATGATGTTACCTAGCTTAGTCATGAAATGTCTGCAAGAAAACAACCAAGCTTAGAGAGCACCAGGACCCAACAATTGTCGTCTTTCTCCTCCTCCTCCTCCTCCTCCTCCTCCTCCTCCTCCTCCTCCTCCTCCTCCTCCTCCTCCCTGCAAACCACACTCCCTTCGAGCACTAATGGTGGTCAAGCTATTCTCCAAAGCGTCCGAAGAAGGCAGGACAAGAAGCGACGGGTGGAAACTCATCAAGGAGAGAAGCAACCTGGAATTCAGGAGAAACTTCCTGACAGTGAGGACAATTAACCGGTGGAACAGCCTGCCTCCAGAAGTTGTGGCTGCTCCATCACTGCAGAGTTTGAAGAAAAGACTGGACCACCATTTGTCCGGAATGGTGCAGCGTTTCCTGCTTGAATTTGGAAGGCTAAGACTCACTTAACAACCGTGCCAAGAAAAAGGCGTAAAACGAGGCGCAGCTCACGTAACTGCTTAGCAACAGAAGTTGTGGGCTCAACTGGGGTTGTAAGTCGACCACTGCCTGTGGGTAGTGTTTGAACAACGAGTTCTGAAAGGCCCGTACCCCTATGGTACTTCTGAATGCGGAGTTCTGCACGCAGTCCTCAGTGTGGTCCATCTCCTAGGGCGCAAACCTCAGTTCCCCAGACGGAAGAAGAAGAAGAAGAAGAAGAAGAAGAAGAAGAAGAAGAAGAAGAAGAAGAAGAAGAAGAAGAAGAAGAAGAAGAAGAAACGCTTCCAAAGCTTTATCTGCCGTGGCGTCTTTCTGACGCTAAGTGAGTTTATTCTACTAGCCCCAAGTAATTAAGCGCTTACCCGATCCGTCCTTTGCGATGAACGGCATCGTTTCCTGACAGCATCCCTAACGCGATTTGAAAACCCCGTCACGATTGTTGAAATTTAATTTGACACTTGTTTATATTACCGGCGGAAAGTCCCGAAGAACAGTAATAACTTCTTTCTTTCCCCCCCCCCTCTCTTAAACACAGCAAAACAATGTTGGATTTTGGGCAGGGAGGAGAGACAAGGAGAATGGTAGCAATTTAGATGGATCGGCGGATAATGTCGGCTAGTTCATTCGTTGCTTTAATTTATTTATTTATTTATTTTAAAAAAAGAAGAAGAAGGCCTAAACCCCATGCTTGTTCAACGCAAGCCCAGATGGGTCTGTGCATAATTCAAAAAACGAAACAAAAGGAAAGAAAACGGAACTCTAAGGTTAGGTGAGCTTTTAACTCCTCCTCCTCCTCCATCTCCTTCTCCCCCTCTCCTTTTCCTCCTTCTCTTTCCTCATCTCCTTCTCTTCCTCCTCCTCTTCCTCTTTCTACTCCTTCTCCTTCCTCACCTTCTCTTTCTCCTCCTCCTCCTTCATCTCCTTCTCTCCCTCTCCTTTTTCTCCTTCTCCTTCCTCATCTCCTCCTTCTTCATCTCCTCTTCCTTCCTCACCTCCTCCTCCTTCTCCTTCTCTCCCTCCCCTTTTGCTCCTTCTTCTTCTTCCTCATCTCCTTCTCTTCCTCCTCCTCCTCCTCTTTCTTCTTCATCTCCTCCTCCTTGCCTATCTCCTCCTCCTCCTCCTCCTCCTCCTTCTCTCCCTCCCCTTTTGCTCCTTCTTCTTCCTCATCTCCTTCTCTTCCTCCTCCTCCTCCTCCTCTTTCTTCTTCATCTCCTCCTCCTTCTTATCTGCTCCTCCACCACCTTCTTCTCTCCCTCTCCTTTTTCTCCTCCTTCTTCCTCATCTCCTCCTCCTCCTCCTCTTTCTTCATCTCCTCCTCCTTCCTCATCTTCTCCTCCTGCTCCTCCTTCTCCTTCTGCTTCTCCTTCTCCTTCACCTTCTCCCCCTCTCCTCTTTCTCCTCCTCCTCCTTCATCTCCTTCTCTCCCTCTCCTTTTTCTCCTTCTCCTTCCTCTCCTCCTCCTTGCTTATCTCCTCCACCACCACCTTCTTCTCTCCCTCTCCTCTTTCTCCTCCTCCTTCTTCATCTCCTTCTCACCTCCTTTTTCTCCTTCTCCTTCCTCATCTCCTCCTTCTTCATCTCCTCTTCCTTCCTCACCTCCTCCTCCTTCTCCTTCTCTCCCTCCCCTTTTGCTCCTTCTTCTTCTTCCTCATCTCCTTCTCTTCCTCCTCCTCCTCCTCTTTCTTCTTCATCTCCTCCTCCTTGCCTATCTCCTCCTCCTCCTCCTCCTCCTCCTTCTCTCCCTCCCCTTTTGCTCCTTCTTCTTCCTCATCTCCTTCTCTTCCTCCTCCTCCTCCTCCTCTTTCTTCTTCATCTCCTCCTCCTTCCTCATCTTCTCCTCCTTCTCCCCCTCTCCTCTTTCTCCTCCTCCTCCTGCATCTCCTCCTCCTTGCTTATCTGCTCCTCCACCACCTTCTTCTCTCCCTCTCCTTTTTCTCCTCCTTCTTCCTCATCTCCTCCTCCTCCTCCTCTTTCTTCATCTCCTCCTCCTTCCTCATCTTCTCCTCCTGCTCCTCCTTCTCCTTCTGCTTCTCCTTCTCCTTCACCTTCTCCCCCTCTCCTCTTTCTCCTCCTCCTCCTTCATCCTCTCCTCTTTCTCCTCCTCCTCCTTCATCTCCTTCTCTCCCTCTCCTTTTTCTCCTTCTCCTTCCTCTCCTCCTCCTTGCTTATCTCCTCCACCACCACCTTCTTCTCTCCCTCTCCTCTTTCTCCTCCTCCTTCTTCATCTCCTTCTCACCTCCTTTTTCTCCTTCTCCTTCCTCATCTCCTCCTCCATCTCCTCCTCTTTGCTTATCTCCTCCTCCACCACCTTCTTCTCTCCCTCTCCTTTTTCTCCTCCTTCTTCCTCATCTCCTCCTCCTCCTCCTCTTTCTTCATCTCCTCCTCCTTCCTCATCTTCTCCTCCTGCTCCTCCTTCTCCTTCTGCTTCTCCTTCTCCTTCACCTTCTCCCCCTCTCCTCTTTCTCCTCCTCCTCCTTCATCTCCTTCTCTCCCTCTCCTTTTTCTCCTTCTCCTTCCTCTCCTCCTCCTTGCTTATCTCCTCCACCACCACCTTCTTCTCTCCCTCTCCTCTTTCTCCTCCTCCTTCTTCATCTCCTTCTCACCTCCTTTTTCTCCTTCTCCTTCCTCATCTCCTCCTCCATCTCCTCCTCTTTGCTTATCTCCTCCTCCACCACCTTCTTCTCTCCCTCTCCTTTTTCTCCTCCTTCTTCCTCATCTCCTCCTCCTCCTCCTCTTTCTTCATCTCCTCCTCCTTCCTCATCTTCTCCTCCTGCTCCTCCTTCTCCTTCTGCTTCTCCTTCTCCTTCACCTTCTCCCCCTCTCCTCTTTCTCCTCCTCCTCCTTCATCTCCTTCTCTCCCTCTCCTTTTTCTCCTTCTCCTTCCTCTCCTCCTCCTTGCTTATCTCCTCCACCACCACCTTCTTCTCTCCCTCTCCTCTTTCTCCTCCTCCTTCTTCATCTCCTTCTCACCTCCTTTTTCTCCTTCTCCTTCCTCATCTCCTCCTCCATCTCCTCCTCTTTGCTTATCTCCTCCTCCACCACCTTCTTCTCTCCCTCTCCTTTTTCTCCTCCTTCTTCCTCATCTCCTCCTCCTCCTCCTCTTTCTTCATCTCCTCCTCCTTCCTCATCTTCTCCTCCTGCTCCTCCTTCTCCTTCTGCTTCTCCTTCTCCTTCACCTTCTCCCCCTCTCCTCTTTCTCCTCCTCCTCCTTCATCTCCTTCTCTCCCTCTCCTTTTTCTCCTTCTCCTTCCTCTCCTCCTCCTTGCTTATCTCCTCCACCACCACCTTCTTCTCTCCCTCTCCTCTTTCTCCTCCTCCTTCTTCATCTCCTTCTCACCTCCTTTTTCTCCTTCTCCTTCCTCATCTCCTCCTCCATCTCCTCCTCTTTGCTTATCTCCTCCTCCACCACCTTCTTCTCTCCCTCTCCTTTTTCTCCTCCTTCTTCCTCATCTCCTCCTCCTCCTCCTCTTTCTTCATCTCCTCCTCCTTCCTCATCTTCTCCTCCTGCTCCTCCTTCTCCTTCTGCTTCTCCTTCTCCTTCACCTTCTCCCCCTCTCCTCTTTCTCCTCCTCCTCCTTCATCTCCTTCTCTCCCTCTCCTTTTTCTCCTTCTCCTTCCTCTCCTCCTCCTTGCTTATCTCCTCCACCACCACCTTCTTCTCTCCCTCTCCTCTTTCTCCTCCTCCTTCTTCATCTCCTTCTCACCTCCTTTTTCTCCTTCTCCTTCCTCATCTCCTCCTCCTCCATCTCCTCCTCTTTGCTTATCTCCTCCTCCACCACCTTCTTCTCTCCCTCTCCTTTTTCTCCTCCTTCTTCCTCATCTCCTCCTCCTCCTCCTCTTTCTTCATCTCCTCCTCCTTCCTCATCTTCTCCTCCTGCTCCTCCTTCTCCTTCTGCTTCTCCTTCTCCTTCACCTTCTCCCCCTCTCCTCTTTCTCCTCCTCCTCCTTCATCTCCTTCTCTCCCTCTCCTTTTTCTCCTTCTCCTTCCTCTCCTCCTCCTTGCTTATCTCCTCCACCACCACCTTCTTCTCTCCCTCTCCTCTTTCTCCTCCTCCTTCTTCATCTCCTTCTCACCTCCTTTTTCTCCTTCTCCTTCCTCATCTCCTCCTCCATCTCCTCCTCTTTGCTTATCTCCTCCTCCACCACCTTCTTCTCTCCCTCTCCTTTTTCTCCTCCTTCTTCCTCATCTCCTCCTCCTCCTCCTCTTTCTTCATCTCCTCCTCCTTCCTCATCTTCTCCTCCTGCTCCTCCTTCTCCTTCTGCTTCTCCTTCTCCTTCACCTTCTCCCCCTCTCCTCTTTCTCCTCCTCCTCCTTCATCTCCTTCTCTCCCTCTCCTTTTTCTCCTTCTCCTTCCTCTCCTCCTCCTTGCTTATCTCCTCCACCACCACCTTCTTCTCTCCCTCTCCTCTTTCTCCTCCTCCTTCTTCATCTCCTTCTCACCTCCTTTTTCTCCTTCTCCTTCCTCATCTCCTCCTCCTCCATCTCCTCCTCTTTGCTTATCTCCTCCTCCACCACCTTCTTCTCTCCCTCTCCTTTTTCTCCTCCTTCTTCCTCATCTCCTCCTCCTCCTCCTCTTTCTTCATCTCCTCCTCCTTCCTCATCTTCTCCTCCTGCTCCTCCTTCTCCTTCTGCTTCTCCTTCTCCTTCACCTTCTCCCCCTCTCCTCTTTCTCCTCCTCCTCCTTCATCTCCTTCTCACCTCCTTTTTCTCCTTCTCCTTCCTCATCTCCTCCTCCTCCATCTCCTCCTCTTTGCTTATCTCCTCCTCCACCACCTTCTTCTCTCCCTCTCCTTTTTCTCCTCCTTCTTCCTCATCTCCTCCTCCTCCTCTTTCTTCTTCATCTCCTCCTCACCTCCTCCTCCTCCCTCCTTCTCTTTCCTTCTCCTTCTCCCCTCTCTCTCTCTCCTTCCTCACTCTCCTCCTCCTCCCTCTATCTCGCAGTTCAAGGGGGCTCTGAGCAGCCCTTTATTCCTCCTCACCAAAAAAAAATCTGGGAACACACCCCTCCAGCCAAGAGAATTCCACTAGAATCCTTGGAAGGAAATGCCAAAACAAATTCTTTTACATCAGGCTGAACAAAACTTGGCAGGGGAAAAAAACAAAACTGCCAGAGTTTTTGCCTGCAGGGCTAATAGTGGGATAGATGGAATAAAAATGAGGCAACGCTGGAAAAAAAAATGTGGGCAGACAATAAAGAATGATGCAGCACAAATAAAAGGTGCCTGTGAAATTGACTGGGGCGCTTGAACCTTTACTGCTTAATTTTATTTAGTTAACCTAGTTTATGTATCTATCTAATTTTAATGCCGCACAGAAGTTAAAATATGCAGTATTTTTTTAAAGATGTTGGCCACCTCCTCGCCCCTGTGGGGGGTCTGCTCACACTGCAAGACTAGGTTAGGCTCAACCAGAGTTGGTTAGCTTGTGGATAGTCTGCTACGGAAGCTTCGCCATAGTGGGTGACTCCCATTAAACCATCATAGGGTTTCCGTGCCTTAGCATGGCGTGTTATGTGAACGCAACCATGAATTGCAGGGCAAAATAAACCCAGTTCAACTGATCACAGTGAAATGGTCAACTGCAGCTAGTCCTCTTCGTACGACCAAAACTGAGCCCCAAACTGCTGCCGCTAAGCGAGACAGTTGTTAAGTGAGTTTTGCCCCATTTCACGACCTTTCTTGCCAGCGTCATTTTAGTGAATCACTGCAGTTCTTTAAGTTAGTAATCCCGGTCATTAAATGAGTCCGGCTTCTCCCCATTGACTTTGTTTGTCGGAAGGTCGCACAAGGGGATCACTTGACCCCTGGGAACACTGCCACCGTCATAAGTATGAGTCAGTTGCCAAGCATGGGGTTGACCCTGGGGGTGCTGCAACGTTCATAAGTGTGAAAAATGGTCATAAGTCACTTTTTACTGCCGTTGTGACTTTGAACCATCACTAAATGAACTGTTGTAAGTCAAGGACTACCTGGACAACCATTCATTTAATGACTCTTTGAATTAACAGTGGCTCTACAACTGGTTCCTTGCACTTATGACTGTCGCAGAAAAGCTGATATATCTTTTTCCAGCCTTGCCTATTTTTTTCCCCATCAAGCTAAGACTCTGAGTAAATTCTAGCTTGGAGTCACAAGTGCATAATAATAATTATTATGCAGACAGAAGAATGAGAAACAATAGTTGGAAACTGATCAAGGAGAGAAGCAACCTGGAATTAAGGAGAAACTTCCTGACAGTGAGGACAATTAACCAGTGGAACAGCTGGCCACCAGAGGTTGTGGGCGCTCCATTACTGGAGATTTTTAAGAAGAGACTGGACAGTCACCTGTCTGAGATGGTATAGGTCCTCCTGCTTGAGCAGGGGGCTGGACTAGAAGACCTCCAAGGTCCCTTCCAGCTCTATTCTATTCTATTCTATTCTATTCTATTCTATTCTATTCTATTCTATTCTATTCTATTCTATTCTATTCTATTCTATTCTATTCTATTCTATTCTATTCTATTCTATTCTATTCTATTCTATTCTATTCTATTCTATTCTATTCTATTCATAACAACAGAATAACAGAGTTGGAAGGGACCTTGGATGTCTTCAAGTCCAACCCCATGCTCAGGCCGGAAACCTTACCATTTGAGATAAACAGTTGTTCAATCTCTTCTTAAAAACTTCCAGTGATGAAACACCTGCAACTTCTGAGGGCAGTTGTTCCACTGGTCAATTGTTCTCACTGTCAGGAAATTTCTCTCCTTAGTTCCAGGTTGAATCTCTCCTTGATTAGTTTCCACCCATGGCTTCTTGTCCTGCCTTCAGGTGCTTCGGAGAATATCTTGACTCCCTCTTCTTTGGGGCAGCCCCTGAGATACTGGAAGGCTGCTATCATGTCCCCCCTCGTCCTTCTCTTCATTAAACTAGACATACTGAATTCCAGCAACCGTTCCTTATGCGTTTTAGCCTCCAGTCCCCTGATCATCTTTGTTGCTCTCCTCTGCATACTTTCCAGAGTCTCAACATCTTTTTTATATCATGGTAACCAAAACTGGATCGCTACAATTTAAATTTCACTCAGTGAATTCTCAGTGAACTCTAATCCATACCGAGAACCAATTTGGTCTAGTGCAGGCGTAGGCAACCTTGGCTCTTTTATGACTTGTGGACTTCAACTCCCAGAATTCCTGAGCCAGCATGGGGGAACTATGGCCCTTCATGACTTGTGGACTTCAACTCCCAGAATTCCTGAGCCAGCATGGGGGAACTATGGCCCCTTCCTTACTTATGGACTTCAACCCCCAGAATTCCTGAGCCAGCATGGGGGAACTATGGTTCCTTCATGACTTCATGACTTCAACTCCCAGAATTCCTGAGCCAGCCTGGGGGAATTATGGCCCCTTCATGACTGGTGGACTTCAACTCCCAGAATTCCTGAGCCAGCGTGGCTCAGCTTGGAAACCTCTCCCTTTCCCCTCAGCATGGCCTGTTCAGGAATTCTGGGAGTTGAAGTCCACGAGTCATAAAAGAGCCAAGGTTGCCTATCCCTGGTCTAGTGGTTAAGGCCCCTGGCTAGAAAAAGGGAGACCATGAGTTCTAATCCCATCTTAGATCTGAAAGCCAGCTAGGTGACCTGGGCCAATCACTCTCTCAGCCCAACCTACTTCACAGGTTGGACTCCGCTGCTTTAACCTGACAGATGGCTTGCCTATAGTCACTTTTATGGTGAGGCGGGCAGCTGTAAAAATACGACGAATAAATACATTTAAAACCCAGAGGAGCACAAAAAAAGAACATTTAAATCCAGAGATTACAAGTCCATTTTTGCTTTCATAAATACAGTCTGACCAAAAGTATTCTTAGCTACATCTGATGCTGCTTTTCAATTTTGGGCAACTCCATCAAGCCACAATGCGTGTCTCTCTTTCTCCTGGTGCCCTCAAGACCCAGTGGATTACAATTCCCATCACCGCCAACCAGCATGATGGGAATGATAGTCCCAAGCCTCTAGATCACAGAAGACCGGTTTATAGAAATGACGTTTCTTATTAAAAAGTTTGGAAACAAAACGCTCAACAAATGAAAGATGATCAGAGGCTGTATTTATCCACTGTGGCCAGCTCTTGTAAGCACGCCTCATTCAATGAGAAACAGTGAAACCCAAGAATTAACTGGACTCCTTGGTTTGCTTTCACACTGCAAGATGTTTCTCTTCCCAACCACTAGTCAATCTCCCTCACTGGGATGTCTTGCATAAAAGGCTTGGGGCATCTCGAATCTCTTTAGCAACTTTTACAAAGGTTTGGGTCCTGAGACAGAGATAGATAGATAGATAGATAGATAGATAGATAGATAGATAGCAGACAGAGATATAGAAAGAAATGTTAGAGATACACAGCCAAACAGAGTAAGACAGATAAGATGGATGGGTAGATACATATAGATATAGATAGTTAATTTGATAGGATAGATATAGATAGATGATAGACAGATAAGATGGATAGATACATAGATGCAGATGATTAGATAGATAGATAGATAGATAGATAGATAGATAGATAGATAGATAGATAGATAGATAGATAGATAAAGATAGATGGATGTTTGGATAGACAGACAGACAGACTATGGCCCCTTCCTGACTCCCAGAATTCCTCAGCCAGCATGGGGGAACTATGGCCCCTTCATGACTTGTGGACTTCAACTCCCAGAATTCCTCAGCCAGCCTGGGGGAACTATGGCCCCTTCATGACTCGTGGACTTCAACTCCCAGAATTCCTGAGCCAGCATGGGGGAGCTACGGCCCCTTCATGACTTGTGGACTTCAACTCCCAGAATTCCTGAGCCAGCCTGGGGGAACTATGGCCCCTTCATGACTGGTGGACTTCAACTCCCAGAATTCCTCAGCCAGCCTGGGGGAACTATGACCCCTTCATGACTCGTGGACTTCAACTCCCAGAATTCCTGAGCCAGCATGGGGGAACTACGGCCCCTTCATGACTTCAGGACTTCAACTCCCAGAATTCCTGAGCCAGCATGGCTCAGCTTGGAAACCTCTCCCTTTCCCCTCAGCATGGCCGGCTCAGGAATTCTGGGAGTTGAAGTCCACCAGTCATAAAAGAGCCAAAGTTGCCTACCCCTGATAGGCAATGCAAGCTGTGACAGCCAGCGACAGAATGCAATGTCAGACAAATACGTACATTAAACCTAAGAATTCCTCAGCCAGGATCGAACGAGAACAATCTGAAATTTCCCACATTCTGTCCTTCTGACTCAAGCTTCTCCTTTTCTTTTTTCCCCACAAACCTCCACGGAATTTCAAAGGCTAATCCCCCTGTTTAGGTTACCTTTGGAGGGGAAAGTGACTCATGTTTTCACAGCCCTTCCTTGATGGAAAGGCAGGCTGGGCTGCCTGCAAAAGAGTCCAGCTCATTCTGACTCCGGAAGGACAGATGCAACTCCAAGGGGGAAGATTTGTGTAGGCAGACAATTCTGGGAATTGCAGAACCTATTGCTCGGTGAAAGTGTAAGAAACAGAATAACAGAGTTGGAAGGGACCTTGGAGGTCTTCTAGTCCAGCCCTCTGCTCAGGCAGGAAACCTTATATCATTTCAGACAAATGGGTGTCCGATCTCTTCTTAAAAACCTCCAGTGATGGAGCATCCACAATTTCTGGAGGCAGGTTGTTCCACTGGTTAATTGTCCTCACTGTCAGGAAATTTCTCCTTATTTCTAGGTCTCTTCTCTCCTTGATTAGTTTCCATCCGTTGCTTCTTGTCCCGCCTTCAGCTGCTTTGGAGAATAGGTTGACCCTCCTGTTCTTTGGGGCAGCCCCTCAAATATTGGAAAACTGCTATCGTGTCATGTCTAGTTCTTCTTTTCATTATGCCAGCCGTGAACAATTCCTGCAGCCGTTCTTCACATGTTTTAGCCTCCGGTCCCCCCGAATCATCTTTGTTGCTCTTCTCCGCACTCTTTCTAGAGTCTCCAAGTCCTTTTTTTTGTAATGTGGTGACCAAAATTAGGCGCAGTATCCTTACTAAGGATTTATATAGTGGTACTAATACTTCCCGTGATTTTGATTCTGTGCCTCTGTGGTACCACTAAGGATTGTATTGGCTTTTTCGGCTGCTGCAGCCCACGGCTGGCTCGGGTTTAAATGATTGTCCACTAGGAGTCCAAAATCCCTCTCACAGTTACTGTTTTTGAGCCAGGTTTTGCCTGATCTGTACGTTCACCTTTGGTTTTTCTTGCCTAAATGTAAAACGTTATTTTTCTCCCAACTGAATTTCATTTTGTTAGATAGGCATCAGGATAGACAGACAGACAGATAGACGAACAGACAGATAGATATAGAGATGGATGTGTGGATAGATAGATAGATAGATAGATAGATAGATAGATAGATAGATAGATAGACAGATGATGGATGGATGGATGGATGGATGGATAGACAGACAAATATTGATTGAGGGATGGATGGATAAATGATAGATAGATAGATAGATAGATAGATAGATAGATAGATAGATAGATAGATAGATAGATAGATAGATAGATAGATAGATAGATGATGGATGGATGGATGGATGGATGGATGATAGACAGACAAATATTGATTGAGGGATGGATGGATAAATGATAGATAGATAGATAGATAGATAGATAGATAGATAGATAGATAGATAGATAGATAGATAGATAGATAGATAGAGATGGATGCATAGAGAGAGATAGAGATAGATGGATAGATAGATAGATAGATAGATAGATAGATAGATAGATAGATAGATAGATAGATAGATAGATAGATAGATAGACAGATAGACAGGTAGACAGATAGACAGATAGACAGATAGACAGATAGACAGATATAGAGATGGATGGATAGAGATAGAGATAGAGATGGATAGATAGACAGATTAGATAGATAGATAGATAGATAGATAGATAGATAGATAGATAGATAGATAGGCAGATATAGAGATGGATAGAGATAGAGATAGAGATGGATAGATAGACAGACAGACAGACAGATAGATAGATAGATAGATAGATAGATAGATAGATAGATAGATAGATAGATAGATAGATAGATAGATAGATAGACAGATAGACAGACAGATATAGAGATGGATGGATAGAGATAGAGAGATAGAGATAGAGATAAAGATAGAGATGGATAGATGGATAGATAGATAGGAATTTCATTTTGTTAGAAAAGGATCAGGGTGGAAAAATAATCCCCTCCTATCCAGTGGAGAGTCATCTTTAGGGGCTGCCAATCAGCCATTTGTTCTCCCCAGAGGAAGGAAGTCATCTTTGTAATATAGTTGGAAAGGAAAATGGAAATTCTGGCAAGAACTGACAACAATTCGGGCCATTTGGGAGCGTGCTAGAAAAATGTTAAGATTCCTTGGTCCACTCACAGAGAGCAGCTACGCTTGCATTTCAGAGAGAGGTCAACTGTTCCGATTTTGCTCACCCGAAGTAGCTTTAGGGCTCCCAGTTGCAAAAGGACCTTCCCACCAATCCTATCGCGCTTGTAGAGCCTCCATCTGGCCGTGTGGAACTGAGACAGGTCCTTCAGGTCACATCTGTGGGCTCAATTCCAACCGGCGGGCCTCCAAGTGGACGGTGGTCCTTAATGGATGGGTTTTATGGCAGAAGTAAATGGATTTAATAGCCTCAGTTAAAAAGCCCTGGATTAGAGAAGCTTTTATGAAATCACAAAACCTTTCCAGTTCCTTCTCGGAGGAATTGGAATCCGGAACCCAAGCAGTCTTCCTTCGTGCTATGACCCACCGTCCTCGCCTCCCAAAAGCCTTCCAACTTCTGGTAATTATTATTTTTTAAAAAATTTGGCAAACAAGAAGGCTAAACTTGCCAGAGGTTATTAAACCACAAGGTAACCACAATAGATAGATATTTAATATTAAAGTATCTATATCTATATATACATATGTCTATCTCTCTATCTCTATCTCTCTCTCTCTCTCTCTCTCTATCTATCTATCTATCTATCTATCTATCTATCTATCTATCTATCTGCTATGTACTTATATCTCTATCTCTATATCTCTATCTCTATCTTCATCTATATCTATCTGTCATCTATCTATATCTAGCATGATAGTCTAAGCCTAAAAAAACCTGACGAACGTATCCAAGGAGAACATGTTGATTAGACTGATTAGCCTGAAGTTAGATTATTAGGTTGGGTTTTATCTTGCCTAACTCAATATACTTAATACACCTTCCTCCTATTTTTCCCACAACAACAACTCTGTGAGGTAGGCTCAGCTGAGAGAGAGAAACTTTCCCAAAATCACCCAGTTAGCTTTCAAGACCAAGGCGGGTCTAGAACTCCCTGTCTCCTGGTGACTGGCCCAAAGTCATCCAATTGGCTTTCATGGCTAAGGCAGCACTAGAACTCACTGTCTCCTGGTGATTGGCTCAAAGGCACCCAGCTGGCTTTCATGGCAAAGGGAAGACTAGAACTCCTGATGATCGGCTCGCAGGCACCCACCTGTCTTTCATGGCCGAGGCGGGACTAGAACTCACTGTCTCCTGGTGATTGGCTCAAAGGCGCCCAGCTGGTTTTCATGGCTAAAGCGGGACTAGAACTCACTGTCTCCTGGTGATTGGCCCAAAATCATCTGGCTGGCTTTGATGGCTAAAGTGGGACTAGAACTCACTGTCTCCTGGTGATTGGCTCAAAGGCACCCAGCTGGCTTTCATGGCTAAGGAAAGACTAGAACTCACAGACTCCTGGTGATCGGCTCACAGGCACCCAGCTGTCTTTCATGGCTGAGGCGGGAGTAGAACTCACTGTCTCCTGGTGATTGGCTCAAAGGCACCCAGCTGTCTTTCATGCCTAAGGCAGGACTAGAACTCACTGTCTCCTGATGATTGGCCAAAAGTCATCCGGCTGGCTTTGATGGCCAAGGAGGGACTAGAAATCACCATCTCCTGGTGATTGGCCCAAAGTCACCCATTCGGCTTTCATGGGTGTGGCAAACATATTAGGAAGGACCCTTCCTAGTTTCTTAGGCTGTAAAAGAGATGGAGAGAAGTCGACTTCGACCCTTGCAAGATTGATGTCAGCCTTGCAAGGTAGTCCAGGAAAAGAAGCACGCTCAGTACTCCTCGCTCTGGCTTTACTATAAGGTTAAATTAACAGAATCTTGCACCTTTCTTCAAAGGGCCAGGTTAGTCTCCTCCTCCAGTTCCTACTCTCTCCCTGCAATGTCTCCCCGCCGCGTTTTCCTTCCAGTTGAGGCTGTCCAGGTCGACGTCTCACCTGATGGTCTCCTTTCCTTTTCAGAGCTTTGTTCAAGACTCCTTCGGCTTTGGCCTTGAACCAGACCCAGCACTGCAAGCAGCTGGAAGGGCTGGTCGTTTCTCAAGTGCAACTCTGCCGCAGCAACCTGGAACTGATGCAGACGATTATCCAGGCTGCCCGAGAGGTCATCAAGACGTGCCGCCAGGCTTTTTCTGACATGCGGTGGAATTGCTCGTCCATCGAGCGGGCGCCGAATTACTTCCTGGATTTGGAGAGAGGTGAGCGAAATTTCTTCCCCAGGTTTTCGAGACTTCGAGAAGGTCCCTCGAATTAGCTACTGCTCCCCACTTGGCTCTTGACAGATGGTCCCTGACTTACAGCTGCTCATTTAGCGACCGTTCAAAGTTACAGCAACCTGTGAGCCCGGACACAGCGCCGTGGCAGCATCCCCACGGCCACGTGATCGAGATTCAGGGCTCTCGTACGGACAGTCCTTGACTTACCCATTCATTTAGTGACTGTTCCTAGTTACGATGACACCGGGGGAAAAAAAAGTGACTTACGACTGTTTTTTCCCATGCTTACGACCGTGGCGGTGTCCCCAAGATTCAGGCACTTGGCAACCGATTCGTATTTATGACGGTTGCAGTATCTTGGGGTCACGTGATCCCCTCTCGTGACCGTCTGTCAAACAAAGCCAGATTCCCATCAAGTTACTCACTTAACAACTGCAGTGATTCACTTAGCAACTGTGGCAAAAAAGGTCGTCAAATGGAGCAAAACCCAAAAACATCTCACTTAGAGGTTTTGGGCTCAATTGTGGTCATACGTTGAGGACTACCTGTATTTATGATAATTGCAGCAGCCCGGAATCATGGGATCGCCCGTTTGTGAGCTTCCCAGCTGGGTTCTGACAAGGCTCAAAACAGTCAACAGAAACCTAGTTTAGGTTTTTTTCTGCTAGAGCGCATTCTGGTGAACCTGGTTAGCACTTAGTTTAGATTCAGGGGTAGGCAACCTTGCTTTTTTATGACTTGTGGACTTCAACTCCCAGAATTCCTGAGCCAGTCATGCTGGGAGTTGAAGTCCACAAGTCATGAAGGGGCCATAGTTCCCCCATGCTGGCTGAGGAATTCTGGGAGTTGAAGTCCATGAGTCATGAAGGGGCCATATTTCCCCCATGCTGGCTGAGGAATTCTGGGAGTTGAAGTCCACAAGTCATGAAGGGGCCATAGTTCCCCCATAGTTCCCCCATGCTGGCTGAGGAATTCTGGGAGTTGAAGTGCACAAGTCATGAAGGGGCCATAGTTCCCCCATGCTGGCTCAGGAATTCTGGGAGTTGAAGTCCAACAAGTCACTAAGGGGCCATAGTTCCCCCATAGTTCCCCCATGCTGGCTGAGGAATTCTGGGAGTTGAAGTCCACAAGTCATGAAGGGGCCATAGTTCCCCCATGCTGGCTGAGGAATTCTGGGAGTTGAAGTCCACAAGTCATGAAGGGGCCATAGTTCCCCCATGCTGGCTGAGGAATTCTGGGAGTTGAAGTCCACAAGTCATGAAGGGGCCATAGTTCCCCCATGCTGGCTCATGAATTCTGGGAGTTGAAGTCCACAAGTCATGAAGGGGCCATAGTTCCCCCCATGCTGGCTGAGGAATTCTGGGAGTTGAGGGCCATGAGTCATAAAAGAGCCAAGGTTGCCTACTCCTGGTTTAGAGGGTCTACAGCAGGCCTCCCGAACCCCAGGGCTCCAACCTGTTTGGAACCGGACTGCGGGAGAGATGGGCAAGCGCACGCATGTGAAGCACCACTTGCGTGAGCAGAGGCCACTTGCACTGGCACGCAAAGCACCAATTGCATGAGCGAAGGGTGCTTGCACTCGTATATGAAGCACCATGCATGAGACAGGCCAAGCACTGCTTGTGCAAGTGGAGGACATTTGCAGTTGCACATGAAGCAACACTCATGCAAGCACCCTCTGCTCAAATGCCCTGGGCTCACACGAGTGGTGCTTTGCGCACGAGTGCGAGCACCCTCCGCTCGCGTGAGGGGAGCTTCATGCGGGCACGCGGCCTCATCTCTTCATGCACGAGTGCCCGCACCCTCCACGCGCATGCCAAGCTCCATTCGTGCAAGTGGAGGGCATGCATGCACATTGCTCACACAAATGGAGTGGTTGGTGCGTGTGTGCGCACGTGCGCCTGCCACTCACCTGCCCCCCCTCCTCTGCTCAGTGTGGGCCAGGCCTGGCCACCAAGTTGGAAGGGTCGGGGTCCGCCGGCCTACAGGGCAATGTGTGATTTGTCGGTCTCTTTTCCAGGTACCAGGGAGTCAGCTTTTGTGTACGCTCTCTCCGCTGCAGCCATCAGCCACACCATCGCCCGAGCCTGCACCACCGGGGACCTCCCCGGCTGCTCCTGTGGTCCCATCCCAGGTGAGACACCTGGACCTGGGTATCGCTGGGGAGGATGTGCTGACAACCTCAACTATGGTCTTGTCATGGGGTCCAAATTTTCAGATGCTCCCATGAAGATGAAAAAATCAGGATCACAAGCCAATAAGCTGATGCATCTGCACAACAGTGAAGTAGGGAGACAGGTAACCAATCCACGAGGGTCATTCTCATTATTGCAATCACCAACTGGGGTGTAACAAATTAGTAGTTTTGTGTAGTGACTAAGGTGCTGGCCTAGAAACCAGGCAACTGGGCGTTCTAGTCCTGCCTTAGGCATGAAAGCCAGCTGGGGGAATTTGGGCCAAGCACTAGGCGGCTGGGAGTTCTAGCCCTGCCTTAGGCATGAATGCCGTCTGGGCGAATTTGGGCCAAGCACCAGGGGACTGGGAGTTCTAGTCCCCCCCCCTTAAGCATGAAAGCCGGCCGAGGGACTTTGGAGCAGCGATTCTTTCTCAGCCCAACCTCTACCCCACAGGGTTGTTGTAGTGGGAAAAATAGGTGAAGAAGGAGCATTAGTCACCACCTTGAGTTGTTTATAAAAAAAATAAGAGAGGCAGGATAAAAATCTCATGAATGAATAAATGAAAAATAAAGAAGGGATGGCAGAATGCAAACTCACTCTGAGTCTGCAAGAGCAGCAGTCCCCAACCTTTGTTGGCTTGGCAGCCTAGCTGGTGGGGAGGAGAGGGGAAGCAGGCCGCAAGAGTGATTGGCTGGTGCACATGTGCGCACGTACCCCTTGTGCAAGCAGCTGGATGGCGAGCATGCACACTAGTGCCCGCTGGGCCCGCTGTTCATGCAAGCTGAGCTGTGTGTACACTCCAGCCAGCCACTCATGCAGCTGAAGAGGCCACAGCCCTGTGCAAGAGGATTATTCTGCACAAACAAACTTAGATTAAGTTGCCTAGAGGGCAAAATAACCAAAGCAGTAAAATCAAAGGGTAGATAATGGGTTTCATCAAGGGTAACAGATTTGTGTAGATCCACCACAAATAAACAGCATGCTTATCCTATGCCAGGGGTAGGCAACCTTGGCTCTTCTTTGACTCGTGGACTTCAACTCCCAGAATTCCTCAGCCAGCATGGGGGAACTATGGCCCCTTCATGACTTGCGGACTTCAACTCCCAGAATTCCTCAGCCAGCATGGGGGAACTATGGCCCCTTCATGACTTGTGGGCTTCAACTCCCAGAATTCCCGAGGCAGCATGGGGGAACTATGGCCCCTTCATGACTTGTGGGCTTCAACTCCCAGAATTCCTGAGGCAGCATGGGGGAACTATGGCCCCTTCATGACTTGCGGACTTCAACTCCCAGAATTCCTCAGCCAGCATGGGGAAACTTTGGCCCCTTCATGACTTGTGGACTTCAACTCCCAGAATTCCTGAGGTAGCATGGCTGGCTCAGGAATTCTGGGAGTTGAAGTCCACGAGTCATAAAAGAGCCAAGGTTGCCTACCCCTGTCCTATGCCCAAGCATTACCCAATTTTTGTGTGATTTTGCTTTTTGCTGAGCCAGGCAATTGTTAAGTGAATCTTGCCTGATTTTACAACCTTTTTTTTTTTTGACATGGTTGTTCAAGAAATCACTAGAGTTGTTAAATGAACCATGCGGTCGCTAACTGAATCTTTGGACAGACATATTTGATAGCAGTGAGTGACTGTGGGGAACAGTCCAATGGCCCCTGATTGTGAAAAACGGTCATAAATCCCTTTTTTTCAACGCCGTTGTAATTTCGAACAGCCACTACACGAATGGTTGTAAGTCAAGGAGTACCTGCAATGAGTAGACGGCGGTTAAAGAGAGAAGCGACCTAGAAATAAGGAGAAATTTCTTCACTGTGAGAACAATTAACCAGTGGAACCACCTGCCTCCAGAAGTTGTAGGTGCTGCATCACTGGAGGTTTTTAAGAAACTGGACTGAAATGTCTGAAATGGTGTAAGATCTTCTGGCTGAGCAGGGGGTCGGACTAGAACACAGGTCTCCAACCTTTTCGGGCTCGTGGCCCAGAGGGAAGGAGAGCAGCTTGGCAAATTGACGTGCGCACACGTGCCCGTGCAAACAGGGCCGCCCGGCACTCACGGCCCCGTTCGCACAGGCGCGTACGGTCTAGCGCCATGCACATGCACCGACAGCCAGGAGCACCCTCCCCCAGGGTGGCTAGCGGCCCCGTTCGTGCAGGCGCAAATGTGCCACGCACGCCCCTGGCGTTAGCTGCCCTGTCCGCGCCTGTGCAAACAGGCCACGTACATCCGCCTGTGCTAGTGGTCCTGTTGATGCGCACGCATCTACAAACGAGGCTGTGGGTGCTAGCGCGAGTGGGGAGAGGGCATGCGGGCGCGCGGTGGCCACCATTCCCACTAGCCAAGAGGCCACGGCCACGTAGGTTGGGGACCCCTGGACTATAAACACCTCCAAGGTCCCTTCCAGCCGCCTGTTTCTATGACCTCCCATCCCAAGGACAGAAAATGTATGCACGATTCAGGATTCCTAGGCATGTCCCCAAGCATGTTGGGATGTCGGGCGAAAGAAGGACGTTTCCGTCAACCTTCGTGTGTGTTGCCGTTTTTCCCACAGTCGCTGAAAGCCTCCTTGGAGATGAAATGCAAGTGTCACGGAGTGTCTGGTTCCTGCTCGATCAAGACGTGTTGGAAGGGCCTTCAAGAGCTGAAGGACATCGCCCTGGACTTAAAAAACAGATACCTTTCGGCCACCAAGGTCGTCCACCGGGCCATGGGCACCCGCAAGCATCTGGTGCCCAAGGAGCTCGACATCCGTCCCGTGAAAGAGAGCGAGCTGCTTTACCTGCACAGCTCTCCTGATTTCTGCATGAAGAACGAGAAAGTGGGCTCCTACGGGACGCAGGACAGGTAAGGAGTCTCCAGGTGTGGGCCTGGGTGGTTCTTCTGAATTTTGGACCCCTTTGGTGGGTGGCTACTTTTCATGTTGTTGTTAGCTGCGAAGTCGTGTCCGACCCATCGCGACCCCATGGACAATCTTCCTCCAGGCCTTCCTGTCCTCTACCATCTTCTGGAGTCCATTTAGGCTCACGCCTACTGCTTCAGGGACTCCATTCAGCCACCTCGTTCTCTGTCGTCCCCTTCTTCTCTTGCCCTCAATCTTTCCCAGCATTAGGCTCTTCTCCAGTGAGTCCTTCCTTCTCATTAGGTGGCCAAAGGATTTGAGTTAGTTTCAGCTTCAGGATCTGGCTTTCTAAAGAGCAGTCAGGATGGATCTCCTCTAGGACTGACTGGTTTGATCGCCTTGCATTCCAAGGGACTCGCAGGAGACTTCTCCAGCACCATAGTTCAAAGGTTACTGGGGAAGAGCAGAGGGCTAGTACTAGTAGCACCAGAAAGAATGAAGCGACTGGGCCAAAGCCGAAAGGACGCTCAGCTGTGGACGTGTCTGGTGGTGAAAGGAAAGTCCGATGCGGCAAAGATTTTTTTTCTGTTTTTCATAGCTGAAAGCCCAGTTGACAGGTCTTTTGCAGCTGCACAACGATGCGAGGCTAGTTCCCTGCTTAACCCCGACTACTCCAATGCCTGGTTGGATGTTTCCCAACAAGTACTATTCCCTCAGCCCCATCACGCTGCTTCATTGAATGACATTGATGGGAGCTGGCATCCAACACATCTGGGGGAGGGGGCAGCTGCCTGAGGCTGATGCTTAGGTAGAAGCGTGTCCCGACGTACCGTTCCCCCCGTCATCCCGCAGTTTGTCTTAATATTTTGCTTTCCGCACGGACGATTTTCGTTGGACCAATGGTCCTTTTCCTTTGGCCCAATAAAAGTCTTGGGATTGGAGCAGCCCCATGGCGAATGGGCAGGGGTCCAGCTGGCCTGGAAGCAGACTGGATTTGGAGGATCCGTGATCCCTCGATCCGTGTTTATCTGTTTTTGCATAAATGGTCTCCAGGTGAAATTGCCTTCTGGGGAATGCAGCTTTGCAGATTTGCCCCATTCGATCTCGGCCTCCCTCCATTGGGCTGATGTGTTGGCACAGCTGGAGGTTGCCCCAAGGAAAGTTTTACGTCAGCCCTGCGTGGTAGGCCAGTCCAAGAAATGTTAGCAACCGTCTTCTGATAAATCCAATACAGGTAATCCTCGAGTTACGACCGCAGCTGAGCCCCTTGCTCGACTAGACATTGGTTGAAGCGAGTTTTTGTCCCATTTTACAACCTGGCCCCAGTCGTTAAGTGGATCACTGCCATCGTGAAGCTAGTTATGTAGTTGTTAAATGAATCTGGCAGCCCCATTGATTTTGCTGGTCAGAAGGTCGCAAAAGGGGGTCACGTGACCCCTACCCAGGACGTGGCAACTGTCATAAGTACGTCAGTGGCCAAACCTCCAAATTTTGGTCCTGTGACCAAGGGGATGCTGCAATGGTCATAAGAGAGAGAGAAGGTCATAAGTCGCTTTTGTGAGTGTTGTTGTGACTACCAGTGCTCACTGAACAAATGGTTGTAAGTCAAGAGCTCTCTGTCCACAGCAGGTGGGCCAGGGGTGCTTCAGAGAGGGAGGACTTGGTGATCCCTGTCTTCCAGATGTTTGGGCTATCAGTCCCCTGGGACTCCTTAGTCAGCAAAACATCATTCGGACTCAGGCTCTCCTGCTGATTGGCCCAAAGTCACCCAGCTGGCTTTCGTGCCCAAAGCAGAACTAGAATTCACCAGCTCCTGGTTTTTAGCCTGGTGCCTTCCATTCCTCCCTCCCTTCCATTGCCCTCTCCTTCCTTCCTTCCTTCCTTCCTTCCTTCCTTCCTTCCTTCCTTCCTTCCTTCCTTCCTTCCTTCCTTCCTTTCTCCCTCCCTCGCTCCCTCCCTTCCATTGCCCTCTCCTTTCCTTCCTTCCTACCTTCCTTCCTTCCTTCCTTCCTTCTCCCCTCCCTCCCTCCGTCCTTTCCATTTCCCTTTCCTTTCCTTCCTCCCTCCTTCCCTCCCTCCTTCCCTCCTTCCTTCCATTGCCCTTCCTTCCTTCCTTCCTTCCTTCCTTCCTTCCTTCCTTCCTTCCTTCCTTTCTCCCTCCCTCCCTCCCTCCCTTCCATTGCCCTCTCCTTTCCTTCCTTCCTACCTTCCTTCCTTCCTTTCTTCCTTCCTTCTCCCCTCCCTCCCTCCGTCCTTTCCATTTCCCTTTCCTTTCCTTTCTCCCTCCCTCCCTCCCTCCCTCCCTCCCTCCCTCCCTTCCATTGCCCTCTCCTTTCCTTCCTTCCTACCTTCCTTCCTTCCTTCCTTCTCCCCTCCCTCCCTCCGTCCTTTCCATTTCCCTTTCCTTTCCTTCCTCCCTCCTTCCCTCCCTCCTTCCCTCCTTCCTTCCATTGCCCTTCCTTCCTTCCTTCCTTCCTTCCTTCCTTCCTTCCTTCCTTCCTTCCTTCCTTTCTCCCTCCCTCCCTCCCTCCCTCCCTCCCTCCCTTCCATTGCCCTCTCCCTTCCTTCCTTCCTTCCTTCCTTCCTTCCTTCCTTCCTTCCTTCCTTCCTTTCTCCCTCCCTCCCTCCCTCCCTCCCTCCCTTCCATTGCCCTTTCCCTTCCTTCCTTCCTTCCTTCCTTCCTTCCTTCCTTCCTTCCTTCCTCCCTCCCTCGCTCCCTCCCTCCCTCTCCAGCCCACCTTTGTCTCCCCGTCTCCATCTGCTCGGGTCCCACCAATGTTGCAACGGGGCCGTTAATGGATTTATGGCTGGAATACAGACCTGGCCGAGTATTACAGTGAGCTGGGATCGATTAATCACACCTCTCGAGGTATCCCAGGTTGCAGTTGCGCAATTTGCTCTTAAAATTACTCCGTACCTTTGCCTCATCCTTATGCACTGTGCGAAGGTTCACTTAGTGACTGTTCAAAGGTACAACGGCACTGGAAAAAAAGCGACTTCCTACCGTTTCCCCCACTCTTGTGACCCTTGCGGCACGTCGTCCAAATTCAGACGCTTGGCAACTGACTCAGATTGATGATCATCGTTGTGTCCCCAGGTCATATGATCACCATGTCTAAGCTTCCCTCAAGCAAAGTCAAATGGGGAAGGGGGGGGGGGAGAAAGCTAGATCCGCTTAAGGACCGGATGATTCACTTAACACAGGGGTCTTCAACCTTGGCCCTTTTATGACTTGTGGACTTCAACTCCCAGAATTCCTCAGCCAGGCACGCTGGCTGAGGAATTCTGGGAGTTGAAGTCCACAAGTCATAAAGGGGCCATAGTTCCCCCATGCTGGCTGAGGAATTCTGGGAATTGAAGTCCACAAGTCATGAGGGGCCATAGTTCCCCCATGCTGGCTGAGGAATTCTGGGAGTTGAAGTCCACAAGTCATAAAGGGGCCATAGTTCCCCCATGCTGGCTGAGGAATTCTGGGAGTTGAAGTCCACGAGTCATGAAAGGGCCATAGTTCCCCCATTGCTGGCTCAGGAATTCTGGGAGTTGAAGTCCATGAGTTGTAAAGGGGCCATAGTTCCCCCATGCTGGCTGAGGAATTCTGGGAGTTGAAGTCCACGAGTCATGAAAGGGCCATAGTTCCCCCATTGCTGGCTCAGGAATTCTGGGAGTTGAAGTCCATGAGTCATAAAGGGGCCATAGTTCCCCCATGCTGGCTGAGGAATTCTGGGAGTTGAAGTCCACGAGTCATAAAAGGGCCAAGTTTGATGACCCCTGACTTTAACAACTGTGGTGATTCGCTTAACAACTGTGGCAAAAAGGTTGCAAGCTGAGGCACAACTCATTCAGCAACTGCCTTGCTTAGCGACGGAAACATTGGGCTCAAATTCACTTAACGACCTCCTCACTAACTTGACGATTGGAGCGATTCGCTTAAGAACTGTGGCAAAGAAAGGTTGTAAGATGGGGCAAAACCCATTTCATAAGTGTCTCGCTTAACTACAGAACTTTTGGGCTCAGCCGTGGTCGTACATCGAGGACTATCTGTGCTGTCCTTGTGGGTCATGTGAGAAGAAGCTGAAATAAAGGAAAAGCTGGAAGGAATCTAAAATTGCCTTGGCAGATATTGTGATAATCTGGAAAATGGGTTGTTTCAAGCTTAGTGACTTGTTTAACTGTACAGGTTGCCCTCGAATTATGGCCACAGTTGACCCCAAAAATTTCTGTTGCTAAGTGAGACAGTTATTAAGTGAGTTTTGCCCCCATTTGAACACTTTTTCTGTCACAGCTGTTAAGCGAATCACCGCAGCGGTAAAGTTAAGACGGTTGTTAAATGAATCTGGCTTCCCCCGCTGACTTTGCTTGTCAGAAGGTCACAAAAGTGGATCGCAGGACCACGGGATGCTGTGACCGTCATAAATAGGAGTCAGTTGCCAAGCGTCTGGAGTTTGATGTGACCATGGGGATGTTGCAACGGCCGTAAGTGTGAAAAATGGTCCTCAGTCGCTTTTTCCCAGGGCTGTTGCCACTTTGAAGGGTCACTAAATGAACAGTTGTACATGGAGGACTATCTGCTTATTGGTGACTCCTTAAAGCAGCCACTTCTTTTCTTGAATTCACACCATAACACACGGGCTGACCCGATTCTACGTGATTCTACTATATGTACCCACAAAAAGGGCAAAAGCCTTTAAAACGGCTCTCTGCAGGTAAAACAGGTATCTATGGGGATTCTCCGTCATCCAGGTCAAGGTTGTCCCAAAGGTGCTTTTTCACAAGACAACTGGACTTCCTTGTTTTTCTTTGAAGACATTTCACTTCTCATCCAAGAAGCTTCTTCGGCTCTGACTGGATGGTGGGGAAGGGAAGGATTTATACTCCTTGCAGACAGCTGGTCATTTGCATCCTTTTAGAGGGTCGTTGAGGCCACTTGGAGCTTTACCTGTGTCCTCAGGGTCACCTGAGTGGTGCAAATGGGGGTGGAGCCTTCTTGGCTGCAGGATGTTTTTTTTGCCCTGCGTCCCTTGAAGACAGGCACAGGCTGTTGGGGATGGGTCCGTGTTGTCTGCGTCTCAAACTGAAGCGCAAATGGTTCCTGCAGTCTGCAAATGTTTTCTGGAAATCTGTTCAAACTCTGGCACCATTCGAAAGGTCTTCATCCCAAAGTGGATTGCTAAATGTCTGTGGAGATTCTCCATCATGCAGGTCAGGGTTGTCCCAAAGGGGCTTTTTCAGGAGGCAACCGGACTTTCTCGTTTTTCTTTGAAGATGTTCCGCTTCTCTTCCAAGAAGCTTCTTCAGCTTTCACTGGATGGTGGGGAATGGAAGGATTTATACTCCTTGCAGAAAAAAAACTGGTCCTTTGCCTCCTTTTAGAGAATCGTTGAGACCACTTGGAGGTTTATCTGTGTCCTCAGGTTTACCCTAAGTGGTGCAAATGGGTGTGGAGCCTTCTTGGGACTGTGGAAAGGACTGTGTTGTGTAGTTGTGCTTTCTGCAGGATGATTCTGCAGCTCCACAACACAGTCCCTTTTAGCAGTTCCAAGAAGGCTCCACGCCCGTTTGCACCACTCAGGTGACCTCCGAGGTCCCTTCCAACTTTATTATTATTATTATTATAAAACTGTTATTCATAAAACATGAAACTCAGTCAACTGAACACTCAAATTGACTGGCACTAATGGTTGACACGGATTGCTGCCAGCATCCTAGCTATCAACCAGGTACCTCCTTAAAATGTAAGATGTTCCGAGTAGCGCAGTTTTTTGTAGCTTTGCTGGAGTGATTGCAGGAAGCTGCAATTTCTTGATGTATTTTGCAAAGTTTTTGGACATTGTTCCCAGTGCCCTGATGACAATGGGTATCACGGTTACCCGTTTCGTCCATAATCGTGCAGTTTCGATGGCCGGGTCGTGGTATTTCGTAATTTTTTCAAGTTCTTTTTCTTCGACTCTGGCATCTCCTGGTGCAGCGATATCAATCAACTGTACCTCCGAGGTTCCTTTCAACTTTTTGATGATGATGATGATGATGATGATGATGATGATGATGATGATGATGTCAAGGACTACCTGGACTTCCCAGGTCTCCCCCCTCTTCTGTGTTCTGCTTACTCTGAAAGGGACTAAGCAGGCTGCATATGGCTGGATGCTGGAAAGCAAGATCTCTGTTTAATCCATTTAATTTGGTATGCAGTAGGACGGAGAGCTATTTTTCCAGACCAGGATTGCAAAAAACGATCTTAAAAAAGAGGAAACGAGAGGAAGGGAGATTGGAGGGAAAAAAAAGAAATAAACGGGAGAAGGAAGTTTAATTCTTGCGATCTTATTAAGCACAGGGGGGGGGAAAGGGTGTTTCTTGGTTTGTCCAGCACCAAAAGGCAAGACAAGAAACAATGGAATGCAAAATAACCAAGGAGAGAAGCAACCTAGAACTAAGGAGAAAATGCCTAACGGTTAGAGCAAATTAACCAGCGGAACGGCTTTGCCTTCAGAAGTTGTGGGTGCTCAGTCAGTGGAGGTTTTCAAAGAAAGAGACGGGACAACCCTTTGTCTGAAATGGGGTAGGGTCTCCTGCTTGGATTAGATGACCTCCAAGGTCCCTTCCAACTCCGTTATTCTCTAGGTTACGTTCTTAGAAGGACGTTTGAGATGATTCATCGGCGTGTCGCGTTTGTGTGATTTACCGCGGGGAGCAATTGTCTAAGGAGATTTTCCGTCCTCCAGGTCATGGTTGTCCCAAAGATGCTTTTTTCAAGAGGCAACTGGACTTTCTTTGTTTTTCCTCGAAGACCTTTCGCTTCTCATCCAAGAAGCTTCTTTGGCTCCGACTGAACGGTGACGGATGGAAGGATTTATATTCCTTGCAGTCATCTGGTCGTTAGTACTCCCTCTGAGAATCGGTCGAGGCCACTTGGAACCGAATGGTGCAAATGGGTGCAGAGCCTTCTTGGATGAGAAACGAAACAGCTGTTGTGATTCAGGGTCAGCCTGTGGGTTCAGCAGTTGGGTCGGACGACTCAGAGGAGGAGGAGGGGGGTGTTGGAGAGATTGCTGAGAATAATATTGAGGCTCCACAGAGCCCTCAGCCAGGCCCCTCCCACCTGGTCACGACGCAGACCCAGCTGTGTGAGCCTGACAGCGTGGATGAAGATGACCCACAGCTGGCCCTGTTCAAGGACGCCCGACGCAGGAGGCAGTCAATCAGGAGTAAACAGAGGAAGGCAATGGGGCACCTTGGAAGGAGGCAGAGAGAAGCCACGCCCTGAACTGTATAAAAGGGGAATGCGTGGGAGGGCTGGTTTGCTGAAGGCAACCGCTTGAATAGCTCCTGTTTCATGGTTCGTGTCTTGTTCTGTTTGCTTTTGTGTCCATAAATTTGGCAGGCTTAATTCCAGCCTCTTGCCTTCTTGTAAAAGGGGTTGTCCCTGCCTTTTCTGCAGGGCTGGTAGCAGGCTGGTACAGAACAACGGCGTCAAGGAAAAACAAAGTCCAGTTGCCCTTTGAAAGAGCATCTTTGGGTCATGGGGAACAATCGCACAGAATTTCTTTTCCCCTGTTGTCCCTACACATGAAATTTCCTTCCATTTACTATAACCAAGAGTGGTTGTAAAACGAAGCAAAATTCACTTAACAACTATCTCTTTTAGCAACAGAAATTTTGCGCTGAAGTGTGATCGTAAGTCAAGGATTACCTGTAATGGCTAAATTTCGAGAAAGCTAACTTCGTTTCCACTTGGAAACCACTTCTGGACTTTATGCTTGTGGTAGGAAAAAAAAAGGAAATGTTGATTTGGGGTTTTGCTGATTAAAATAGGTTTGCTGTTCTAGAAAGGGCTAGTATATATTATCATGTACAAGTAAAAAGTTGAGGTTTTATGTCACTACCTAATTCTATTGCTCCAAAATGAATCAGAAGACAATGCTTTTTTCTTTTCCCTCTTATCCTACGCTTTCTCCTCTTCTCTTTTTCCTCCCCGACTTTCTCACTCTTTTCATTTTTCTTTCTTATTTTTACATTTTGATCAACTAATAAAATTTGGGACACGTTACCAGCGTGGGTTAAGGATTTACCTGTAGCTGAGTTTTGACTTGTATCCTGGTTTTAAGCATCTGGAAACATAGAAAGCCTAAAGAAAAATGACATGGGGAGGAAAAATGAAACTTGGCGACAATGGGCTGGTGAGAGTGTAGAGCAGGGGTCTTCAAACTTGGCCCTTTTAAGACGTATGGACTTCAACTCCCAGAATTCCTCAGCCAGGCATGCTGGCTGAGCAATTCTGGGAGTTGAAGTCCACACCTCTTAAAATGGCCCAGGTTGAGAAACACCAGTTTAGTTCTTTCTGAGTTAGCATCATTTTCCCCTCACATTATGCAGTGGCGTAGCGTGGGTTGTCAGCACCCGGGGCAAGGCAAGTAATTTGCGCCCCCTAACCCGTGAAAATACTGATGTAATTAAAGTAAAATGCATCTAATGCGCCCCCCCAGATGTTGCGCCCGGTGCGGCCGGCCCCCCCTGCACCCCCCACGCTACGCCACTGTATTCTATAATATTCTATTCTATTCTCTACATCTATTCTCTACTTTACATCTATTCTACTCTATTCTAATATTATATTCTATTCTCTACATCTATTCTACTCTATTTTAATATTATTCTATACTATTCTCTACTTCTATTTTAATACTATTCTATTCTATTCTATTCTATTCTATTCTACATTCTGTTCTATTTCTATTCCTAGTCCTTGACTTATGACCGCAGCTGAGCCCAAAATTTATCTTGCTATGCAAAACATGGCAAAGTTAGGCACACGGTTGTTAAGTGAATCCGGCTTGCCCACTGGCTTGGCTTGTCAGAAGGAGGCACATTTCACACTTGCAGCACCCCCGTGGTTGGACGCGTGGCCACTGGTTCATATTTATGATGGTCGCAGTGTCCTGGGGCCACGTGATCCCCTTTTGCGACCTTACAGCCAGCAAAGTCAGTGTGGACCATGTCGCTAACTTCACTACTGTGCCAAGAAAAGTCGTACAATGGAGCAAAACTCACTTAACAAATGTTTCATTTAGCAACATAAATTTAGGGCTCAGTTGTGGCCGTAACTTGAGGACTGCCTGTGTTCTGAGATGGAAGTTTACGGTTACTGCAAAGGGAAGAGGCCTTAGGAGGCGACGCAGGGCTGCTGGCTGTGTTGGAGGGGGTGAGCCAGGCTGATAAGGGCAGCCAGTCCCTGGCATCGCCCACTTAGAGCACCAGGCCCAGGTCTGCAAGCGCCTGACAAGCCCCAGAGGGTCTGGGGGAGGGGGAGGGAGGCAGGGAGCCCTTCCCCGAGCGAGCCTTGCCCCCAGAGGGGCAGGCTGAGATACCAGGGACAGGGCCCCGGGGGTGGGGGGGTGGTTTCTTGCTATGGCATCCCCATCCAGTTCTGCCGCTCTGCCTGGATGCTGGGGGGGGGAGTAGGGAAGGCAGAGGAAAGAGGGCCAGCCCACCCTCCTCCGCCTCCTGCCAGCAAGCCCCACAGAACTCGGCTGGAGCAGCTGAGTGAAGTGGGCCCCTGCAGATGTTCCGGCCCCAGACCGGGGTGAGACTAGACGACCTCCGAGGTCCCTTCTGCAGCTCGGGGGGGGGAATTATCAGAGGGAGCCGAAAGCGGGAAGCAGTCAGGCGAGGTCCGTGGCGAGCCCGACGCAGGCCCGGAGGCTTCTCCTGGGCAGCAAGAGAACCGGGGCCGGGTCTGTCTCGCTGCCACTCCCGGCCCTTTCGCCCCTTCCCGGCCCGAGCAGCGCAACCGTCGCCCCGCCTGGACCCCCCGCCAGTGGCGTAGCGTGGGTTGTCAGCACCCGGGGCAATTTGCGCCCCCTAACTCGGTGACGTCATGGCACCGCCGAAAAGACGCGCCCCGCAGCGGCGTAGACTTTCCAAGAAAAGTCGCGCACATGCGGGATGCTTCCGGGTCCCTCTCGAGGGCGGCTGGGCGGGGCTCCGACCTGCAAGAGCCGCTGCATTCAAGCTCGCACGTGAGCCCCGCTAAATAAAGCCACGCATGCGCACGAAGCTAGGCCGGCCGGCCAGCGGGTCCGTCTTCGCTCGGCCAAACCTGCCAGGGCGCCTGCGGGGCGCTTGCGGTTGGCCTGAGCCTGGGCGGAGAGTTGGGCGCTTCTATTTATTTTATTCAGTTTATGTGGCTGCCCATCTCACCTGCCGGACTCGTTTCGCTTTGCAAGAAAGAGCAGCTCGAGAGCGGAGCCAAGCCGACTCTGTGCAGCCCTTGGGGCTCCCTGAGCAGCTCAGTGCGAGCGCGCCCCCCCCAGATGTTGTGCCCGGTGCGGCCGCCCCCCCCTGCACCCCCCACGCTACGCCACTGACATTATGTCAGGGGTCTTCAAACTTGGCCCATTTATGACGTGTGGACTTCAACTCCCAGAATTCCTCAGCCAGGCACGCTGGCTGAAGAATTCTGGGAGTTGAAGTCCACACGTCATAAATGGGCCAAGTATGAAGACCCTTGTCAATGGTGGGATTCAAATCTGTGAACAACCGGTTCTCTGTGTGGATGCCGCTTCCGGAAGTCCATTCTGGGCCTGGGCAACAAAAAATTAACTACCGGTTGTGCCGGAGTGGTGCGAACCGGCGGAATCCCAGCACTGGACCTGGTTTTAGATGTATGATTATTTTCCACTTTAAAGACTCCCACCCACCCATCTAGCCTACCAACGTTTCCTTTTAATGAAAAAGCTCTACCAACCGTACTGACTTTCTAAAGTTATTTACCGTTGAATAAAATGAAGTAAATTATAAAAGCTTCAAATAATAAAATCAATGAAATTAAATTTTAAAATTAAAATAATAAAATAACAAAATAATAAAACAAAATAAAATATAAAAGATGAAAGCTTCAGAACAACAGGATTTTTGGAAAAGACAGGTCCCCAAAATTTCTGCTTATTTACGGAGATAAGGAGTCTTATCTTTCTGTTCCCATGGCTGGTTGGAGACCCCCCCAGCCCCCACCCCCAAGGCAAAGGGAGAGACAGGTTAGGCTGATGGATTCTGTCAAGCCCCACTGTGCCTTCTTAGGGGTCTTAATCTTTAAATGAGATATAAATTAGCGATAAGAGCCAATTATCCAGAGAGGAGGTGAATTTTTCTTCATTGGATGTCTTCCAGTAAAAGGTTGACAGCCATCTCTCTCTCTCTGTGTCTGTTCTTTCTCTCTCTCTCTCTCTCTCTCTCTCTCTCTCTCTCTCTCTCTCTCTCTCTCTCTCTCTCTCTCTCTCTCTCTCTCTCTCTCTGTGTGTGTCTGTTCTTTCTCTCTCTCTTCCCCCCCCCCCTCTCTCTCTCTCTCTCTCTCTCTCTGTGTTCTCTTTCTCTGTTCTCTGTGTGTGTATTCTTTCTCTATGTCCAGTGCTTTTTTTGTAAAAGAAAAAAGGTGCCGGAACTCACACATGTCATACAACCCACCTTGCCTACCCTACAAGGTTCCATCCAAAAAAAGGTGCCGGAACTCCGTTCTGAGCATTCTATGACAAAAAAAGCCCTGCAGATACAAGTTTCCATCCATCCATGGTGGTCTAAAATAAATATACGTAAGCCATGATAAATACACAACAGGTCAATCCTTATTACTTACTTCTTATCTAAACCTGCTTGGATCTTACTAATCTCCAATAAGATCATAGCAAGAATGGCAGATACACAGTGCTTTTTTTGTAGAAGAAAAAGGTGCCGGAACTCACACACGTCATACAACCCGCCTTGCCTATGCTACAAGGTTCCATCCAAAAAAGGTGCCGGAGCTCCATTCTGAGCGTTCTATGAGAAAAAAAAAGCCCTGTCTATGTCTCTCTGTTCTCTCTCTCTATTTTCTCTGTTCTCTCTGTTCTTTTTTTATGTCTCTGTGTTCTCTCTCTCTGTGTGTTCTCTCTCTCTGCGTCTCTCTCTCTGTTCTTTATGTCTCTCTCTTTCTCTCTCTCTCTCTGTTCTCTTTCTCTCTCTCTCTCTTCTCTCTCTCTCAATCTTTGGGCTGCTTACACTATATAGTGGGGTGAACTGGATGGTCTCAAATAACCAAATATTTTATTTTGTACACCACCCAGACTCCCCTCCTTGGTGGAGATGAGCGTTTTCTAAAAGACAGACAGACAGACAGACAGACAGACAGACAGACAGACAGACAGACAGACAGACAGACGATAGGATTAAGCTTTCCCTTAAAGGCAACTCTGCTCCTTCCTCCTCCTGTTCCCTCTTCACCTCCCCTCCCCCTCCCCCTCCTCTTTCTCTTCCTTTCACCTTCTTCTATCGAGCCACGTAAGGAGGGGGGGGGATGATCTGCTGAAGGTGGTCTGGTCTGAAGGTTAGTCTAGCCTGGAGCCTGATTTGGACGAATGCCCAGAACAGACCCAAAGAGGGTAAAGATAATAATAATAATAATAATAATAATAATAATAATAATAATAATAATAAGAAGAAGAAGAAGAAGAAGAAGAAGAAGAAGAAGAAGAAGAAGAAGAAGAAGAAGAAGAAGAAGAAGAAGAAGAAGAAGAAGAAGAAGAAGAAGAAGAAGAAGAAGAAGAAGAAGAAGAAGAAGAAGAAGAAGTTGGAAGGGACCTTGGAGGTCATCTAGTCCAACCCCTTGCTAAGGCAGGAAACCATACCATTTCAGACTAATGGCTGTCCAGTCTCTTCTTAAAAACTCGGAGCATTCACAGCTTCTGGAGGCAGGTTGTTACGCTGATTAAGTGCTCTAACAGTCAGGAAGTTTCTCCTTATTTCCAGGTTGCTTCTCTCCTTGGATGAGTTTCCATCCGTTGCTTCTTGTCCTGCTTTCAGGTGCTTTGGAGAATAGCTTGACTCCCTCTTCTTTGGGGCAACCCCTGAGATATTGGAACATCGGCTATCATGTCCCCCCTCACCCTTCTCTTCATTAAACGACACATACCCAATTCCAGCAACCGTTCTCTATATGTTTTAGCCTCCAGTCTGTCCCCTAATCATCCTTGTTGCTCTTCTCTGCACTCTTTCTAGAGTCTCGACATCTTTTTTACATTGTGGTGACCAAAACTGGATGCCGTGTTCCAAGTGTGGCCTTACCAAAGCATTGGGAAGCATCAACAGTCTTCTGCATAGTCCTTCCTTCCTTCCTTCCTTCCTTCCTTCCTTCCTTCCTTCCTTCCTTCCTTCCTTCCTTCCTTCCTTTCTTCCTTCCCTTCTCTCCCTCCCTCCCTCCCTTTTATCCCTCCCTATCTCTTCTTCCCTTTCTTCCTCCTCCTGTCCTTCCTCCTCCCTTCCCTCCCTCCCTCATTCCTTCCTTCCTTCCTCCCTCCCTTCCTTTAATCCCTCTCTATCCTTTCTTCCCTTCCTTCCTCCTCCCTTCCCTTCCCTCCCTCTGCTTCCTCCCTCCCTCTCTCCCTTCCTTTAATCCATCCCTTTCTCTTCTTCCCTTTCTTCTTCCTCCCGTCCTTCCTCCGCCCTTCCCTCCCTCCCTCCTTCCTTCCTCCCTCCCTCCCTCCTCCCTTCCTCTTCTTCTCCTCCCTTCCCCTTCCCTTCCCTCCCTCCCTATGTTCCCTCCCTCCCTCCCTCAATTTATTTTATTGACTCCAAAACAATCAAAGAAAAGGATCTGTTTGATTTTGAAGTGTTTTGTTGCTGGCAGGAGAAATTCAAACTTGCTCAGGCTTTGAGTTGAGTCAAAATATTTTCAAAGCATTGCAACTGTTCTGATGCAGCTGCAGAGCAATATTTATTTATTTATTAATGGGATTTATATCCCGCCCTATCTCCCGAGGGACTCAGGGCGGCTAACAACAACAAATAATAATAACAAACAATATTGATAGTGTAAAGTTTATCTGTGGCGTAATTCAGCAGTTTCTCCCAACTTCCTTCTGAATTTGCTAGTGGGTCCTGACACTTGCAAGTAGGCTTGCAATTCTACAGGGAGAGAGGAATTAATTGTGAAAACATCGAAATGTGCAGAAATGGCAAAATTGTCCTGTCAGAGACCAAGCAACATTTTTATTATTATTATTTTTTTTTTGAAAGACTGAAAAACCTTATATGGGCTTTTTGCTGAAAGAAGAAGAAAAAATAAAGCAATGATTTAGGGCTTGAAGATTAAGAAAGATGTAGATAAGTGAGGGGCTGAGAGAATTTCAAAATATTTAGGAAGGAGTTGAATAAAAATCTGCTGAAAAGACGATTCAAAATCACTTATACATTTATTAACTTTAGTTTTCTTTTCTTTTCTTTCTTTCTTTCTTTCTTTCTTTCTTTCTTTCTTTCTTTTCCTTCCTTCCTTCCTTCCTTCCTTCCTTCCTTCCTTCCTTCCTTCCTTCCTTCCTTCCTTCCTACCTTTCTTTCTTTCTTTCTCTTTCTTTTCCTTCCTTCCTTCCTTCCTTCCATCTCCTCTCTTTCTCTTTCTTTCTTTTTCTTTTCTTCTTTTCTTTTTTCTTTCTCTCTTTCTCTCTCCCTCCCTCCCTCTTCCTTCCTTCCATCCATCTTCTTTCTTTCTTTCTTTCTTTCTTTCTTTCTTTCTTTCTTTCTTTCTTTCTTTCTTTCTTTCTTTCTTTCTTTCTTTCTTTCTTTCTTCCTTCCATCCATCTTTCTTTCCTTCCTTCCTTCCTTTTCTTTTTCTTCCTTTTCCCTTTTGTTATATGAACATACTTCACAAATACAGGTAGTCCTCAACTTACGACCACAATTAAGCCCAATATTTCTGTTGCTAAGTGAGACATTTGTGAAGTGAGATTTGGCCCATTTTTAAGACTTTTCTTGCCACTGTTGTTAACTGAATCCCTGCATTTGTTAAGTGAGTCACATGGTCGTTAAGTGAACCCATCTTCCCCCTTTGACCTTGCTTCTCAGTAGGCCACAAAAGGAGATCACGTAACAACCATGTGACTAAGTTAACAATGGCAGGGATTCACTGTGGGCAGAAAGGTCGTAAAATGGGGCAAAACTCTCTTAACGGTCCCGCTAAGTAACGGAAATTTAGGGCTCATACATCGAGGACCAGTCTATGTGCTGGCTGCCAAGCCCCTGAATTTGGATGCCATGACGGTGGAGATGCTGTGACGGTCCCAGGTGCAAGGACTCGTTGCAAGTCACCTTTTCCAGTGCCAATGTAACTTCAGATGGTCACTAAACAAGCATGCTGTAAGTCGAGGACTATCTAAATGGCGAGCATTTTTAGTTTGGGGGGAACCTAATCAGGCTAGGGGGTCATAGCACAGTTAAACAGTGGAACGGCTTGCCTTCAGACGTTGTGGAGTCTTTAAAGGAGAGATTGGACAGCCACCTGTCTGAAACGGTATAGGTTCTCCTGCCTGAGCAGGCGGGGTTGGACTAGAGAACCTCCAAGGTCCCATCCAATTGCATAATTCTCTAATTATTGATAGCGAGAACAAATAATCAGTGGGACAGAGCTCCATCACTGGAAGTTTTTAAGAAATTGGGCAATCACTTGTCTGAAAGGGTCTAGGGTCTCCTGCTAGAGCAGGGGGTTGGACTAGATGACCTCCAAGGTCCCTTCCAACTCTGTAAATCTGTTATTCTGAACGACTTGCCTCCAGAAGTGGTGGGTGCTCCAACACTGGAAGTTTTTAAGAAGACACTGGAGAATCGTTTGTCTGAAATGGTATAGGGCAGGGGTAGGCAACCTTGGCTCTTTTATGACTCGTGGACTTCAACTCCCAGAATTCCTGAGCCAACCATGCTGGCTGAGGAATTCTGGGAGTTGAAGTCCACAAGTCATGAAGGGGCCAAGGTTTCCCCCATGCTGGCTGAGGAATTCTGGGAGTTGAAGTCCACAAGTCATGAAGGGGCCAAAGTTTCCCCCATGCTGGCTGAGGAATTCTGGGAGTTGAAGTCCACAAGTCATGAAGGGGCCAAAGTTTCCCCCATGCTGGCTGAGGAATTCTGGGAGTTGAGGTCCACAAGTCATGAAGGGGCCAAGGTTTCCCCCATGCTGGCTGAGGAATTCTGGGAGTTGAGGTCCACAAGTCATGAAGGGGCCAAGGTTTCCCCCATGCTGGCTGAGGAATTCTGGGAGTTGAAGTCCACAAGTCATGAAGGGGCCAAAGCTTTCCCCATGCTGGCTGAGGAATTCTGGGAGTTGAAGTCCACAAGTCATGAAGGGGCCAAAGTTTCCCCCATGCTGGCTGAGGAATTCTGGGAGTTGAAGTCCACAAGTCATGAAGGGGCCAACGTTTTCCCCATGCTGGCTGAGGAATTCTGGGAGTTGAAGTCCTCAAAGTCATAAAAAAGCCAAGGTTGCCTATCCCTGATTTAGGGCATTCTGCTTGAGCAGGGGGTTGGACTAGAAGACCTCCAGGGTCCCTCCCAGCTCTGTCATTCTGCTATTCTGCCCTTGCTTCTCTTCTTTGCTCATTGGCGTCGGAGAGATTGGGCTTCAAGAGGGGGTCTTTCCCCCATGGGGGGTGGGAAGGTGGCATCCTGAGACTCCATATGTGCAGACAACTCCTCTCTCGGTCCCGCACTAGACAAACACACAGCGTGCGGTTGCAAGCAAGTCGTTGGCAGCTGTCAGGATGGAGCAGAGCTTGCAAAGAAGGCCTCCGGGCGCTTTCCAAGGACTTCTAAATATTTACCCATCTTCCCAGGCTTGCTCTGAAAAGGAGCCTTAAGAGAGGGAGGGGAGGGGACAGGCGGGGGGGGGGAGAGGCAGGACTTGAACCTGGAGAAGCCAGATCTGGAATAACAAAGATGGGTGGGGAGTGGGGGCAGCGGCATCAGAAATCATACACGGGCAGACCTGGAACAAGGTCTCAGCACTTCATCAATCCCACCAGGGCGATGGGCCGGGAGGCCTGTTCCCATAAATCTTGCCGGATTCCTTTCCTCCCCTTTGCACGGAGGGGGGTCTGCGGGGAGAAAGCTGTCTGCTCCCCACCACCCCAATTTCCCCCACAGCCTTGATCGGAGCGTAAAGGAGGGCTTTGTGCAAAGCAGCTTTTGGGAAAGAGATTCAAGGGTGGGGGGGAGGGGAGGGGAGGGGAGCAGATAGGAAAGGGAAGGAGAAAGGAAGGGGAGGAGAGGAAAGGAGAAATAGAAAGAATAGAAATAGAAAGAATACAAATAGAAAGAATAGAAGAGAGGAAAGGAAAGGAAAGGAAAGGAAAGGAAAGAAGGAAAGGAAGGAAAGGAAAGGAAAGGAAAGGAAAAGAAAGGAAAAGGAAAAAGAAAGGGAAGGA
>NW_027673464.1:0-37550 GCF_964194415.1 Vipera berus
TGCAGCACACTGCTGGCTCATATTGAAGTGATTGTCTACTAGGACTCCGGGATCCCTCTCACAGTTACTACTATTGAGCAAGGTACCACCTATACTATACCTGTGCATTTGATTTTTCCTGCCTAAATGTAGAACCTTACTTTTTTCACCATTGAATTTCATTTTGTTAGATAGTGCCCAGTGTTCGAGTCTGTCCAGATCCTCCTGTATCTTAAGCCTATCTTCTGGAGTATTGGCTATTCCTGCCAGCTTGGTGTCATCTGCAAATTTGATGAGTTCCCCATCTATCCCCTCATCTTTTACCCAATTAAGTTCAGACTTGGTTTGAATGGAATCTTGATAGCTAAACCTCAGACCACAGTCACGCCATCTTGGAATCTCACATTTGAATTGAACCTTGACTTTGGGGTCCTTAATGCTCTCTAAGCTTGGTTGTTTTCTTACAGATCCCAAAGATGCTTTTTCACGAGGTAAGTGGACTTTCTTGTTGTCAGTTGCCTTGTGAAAAAGCAACTTTGGGATAATTATGACCTGGATGACTGAGAATCTCCATAGACATTTTTTGCAGATGTTTCACCAAGATTTACACTAGACCAACAGTCAACAAGTAAACAATACCACAATCTAAGAACTACCAAAGCAGACAAACAAGCAGTTTGTCAACAGTACCACAATCAAAGAACTACCAAACTGGTAAACAACAGCTTAATCAAGGAACTTCCAAGACCACCAACACTGACAGGGCAAGCCATTAGCATATAAAATGAAAGCAAACCCCTCTCCCTACTAGCACTGATGATGGTACCTACTTTGGTAATAAAACATCTGCAAGAAAATAACCAAGCTCAGAGAGCACCAAGGACTCCACAGTTCAACTCTGAGTTACAAATATTCTTGTCTATTGGATCTTGACTAATCTGCATACTGCTAATGCTAATTACTGTGCCAGATATGATGGTGCTCTGCATGGCACCCCCTTCTTTCTTTTACCTGCAGCTAGGTGTGCTAACCATTTTTCCTATTAATTCTTTCCCCTTAAGGCTGGTCCTTTTCCCATCTGTCTATTCTGCCTTTCTCCCCCCATTAAAGCTAATAATTTCTTCACAATAGCTGAAGAAATGCAGAACAAGGCAAAATATAAATAATCTCTTTTCTGGAGCCACAATTTGTGATGTCTGCAATAGCTTTAAAAAAGAGCTGCTTTTTTGAAAACATTTAATGTGGTTTACAGTGGCAGGGAGAGTGGCTTACGCGTCTTTCATTGCTACTCATAATAGCAATACTACTTGGGCGCTAGAATTAGTTAACATATCCACAGTGGCACTTTTATATCTGTTGATTTATTTTTCATTCGAGCCAACCCTGTTGGGGTGGTATTCAATAAAAAGGAAAAAAGGAGAAAAAGAAGAACTAACGGAAAGAGATTTTCTGCATGGAACCCCCTACAGCCTTAATAGATTATCTTCTAGTAAAATGAAGCATGTACTTTTTATGAGCTTCCAATCCATTTCTATTCATGAAGCAGGAACATTCCAATCAGTTCAAAGCCCTTCGAGGTTATACAGCACCGTGATGGATAAAGGGAAACACAATTTGGGATTATTTCTAAACTGTAGCCTCTGTGACATGGCAAAGAATGCTTAGCTTCCCAATTCAGAGAGATGTGTATATATCTTGCAACGTGCCTGTTTCAAATTTCCACTGATTGCTTCTGATACCACAAACAACCAAATATTATGAAAAGAAGCAGTCACAGAAAGCATACATATCAAGTATAGTGGCACCCTGGTACTCAACTGCTTTGAAACCCAGTGAACTTGGTGCTCAAAGCATCTTGATATGAACATTTTGTCATTATAGTTTGTTTGGTACTCAACGCACAACCTAGAACTTGTTGGTGTCAGCTGCTTTGTGATTCACTACATTATTTCTTATTGGAAAAATTTGTTTGGTACTCATTGCACCTCCCAGAACCAATTAAGTATGAGTACTGAGGTACCACTGTATTGTGCTTTTGAATTAAGAGCTTCAGGAGGCTTTTTTAAAGGGCATTGGTAAGGCATTAAGACATCATAAGGAATCACTATAGTACTGTAGCTAAGCTTTGATTTAAGAAGATTTTTTTCTTAAGAACATTAAGAAGAAACACACCTGATCAGATGAAAAGTCCATCTTCCACAGAATTCTTCTCCTACAGTAGCTGACCAAATGTTAATGGAAACCCACAAGCAAAACGTGGTCAGAATCACAGCCTTTTCTAACAGTGTGTGCTGCCAGATTTATTCACACACTGTCAAAACATCAGCTACATAGCAATAATATTATCCTCCGTGTACACTTATTCCTAGGATATAAAATAAATCACAGTTTTTTTCCCCCAATTAGGTTGCCGTTCAGAACACCCCTGGGAATAAGTCTCTTGAAAGGTATTTTGAATAAATATTACATTTAATACTTTTATTATTGTGAGTTTCTGTTGTGGTATTCAGTCCAAAGGCAACCAAAGCTGCTAGCTACAAAATGGAATGTATTCAGGCATCATAAAACAATGGAAAATTAAACTCAGCTGTTCAAACCAGGGCTGACAATGTCTTCCCTTGTGATTCAACTATGCAGAAGAAGGCATGGAGGCTGAGGATACTGGCAATATTTCCTCCACCTATGAGGATTTTTCTAAAGTTTACTTCTCCTTTGAGGGAAAATCCAAGACAAATCTTCTCTTGTCAAACTAAATGAGAACCACTCACTCTGCCCAAGGACCAAGAATGTTTTGTTCCTGCTGTCTCACAGGCAGAAGAAGCAAACCAAGATCTTTTCCAAAATAAAAATCTGCTGTTCACCCAGCATAAGTTTCAAATTTAAGTCCAAGGGGCGTGTGTTTAGAAAGCTTGGTGGTTAGGATGTTGTTGTTGTTGTTGTTGTTATTTTTTTATTTTTTTATTTTTTATTTTATTGTCAAAGTACAACATGTGTACATTGAGATTAGTTGAGCCTCCCCCCGTGCTCTCTCCCCCCAACACACAGTGACAACAAACCCTCCATCCTACCTCACCATGTGAACCAACTATACCACACACCGGCCTCCCAAGTCAATTCTGCATAAATTCACAGAGATTACAGCCCACGGATAAAAGCTATTTTTCAGCCTGTTGGTACGGCTGGCTATATTCCTATATCTCCTACCGGATGGTAGGAGAGTAAAAAGATTATTATTATTATTATTATTATTATTATTATTATTATTATTATTATTATTATTATTATTATTATTATTATTATTATTATTGTTGTTGTTGTTGTTGTTGTTGTTGTTGTTGTTGTTGTTGTTGTTGTTGTTATTATTATTATTATTATTATTATTATTCTGGGAGAAGAGAGATAGCAGGCAATTTATGTTTAAATTCTTAAACAACACTTTAGATTGATGTTGGAAGAACTTTTATGGAAACCTTCTCACTTGATGACTTCCTTTTGAATGTTTTTGTTCCTTATAACAACTATATCCCACTTTTCTTCCTGGAGCTTGTAGCAGTTTCAATAAAGGAGAATATTTGTGGCTCAGGGTTGAAATGAGGGGTGCCTTGGCGCTCTCTGAACTTGGCTGTTTTCTTGCAGACATTTCATTTCCCAAACTAGGTAACATTGTCAGTGCTAGTCCATGACCAGCGACTAGCTCTGATGATGTTACCTACCTAGTCTGTGAGAAAACAACCAAGCTCAGAGAGCACCGAGGACTCCACAATTGTAGCAGTTTTCTGCTCATAGCATTCCCTACGTCAATTCTTCCCCATAAGAACCCTGCAAGGTAGGCTGGGCTTAGAGAATCAATAGTGCATAATCACCCATGATTGGCTTTAGTCTGAAGTTCATCTCCATAGCACACTATCTCTCTTTTCTTATGAAATCTTTTTGCCTATGTACGTTAACCTCTAAGTCCGCTTAATATTATCGTACACATCCCACCCTCCAATTCCCTCGCCCCAAAATGTCCTTGCATGAAAAGACACTTGGAAAAAAAATGGTTCTATTTGCAGCGCATAGGTCTCTTCGGTCCAAATTTCCCTTATACAAAAAAAAAAAAAAAAAAAGAAACAAGCAACGGAATGTTTCCAGAATAAGCTTTTACAAATGCCATGCCTGTATTATAATGTCTTGACAATTTACTGAGCCTGCTTGGTTTCTTTTCCTCCAGAGAGGAACAGGCAGAACAAAGTTATAGGCCACTTCAACTGTGACTTCACAGGCATTGCAGAAAGAAAATTCTCAAAAGATTTCAGGTATTGTGCAATTTTTTTTGGGGGGTGGGTTTGTTCTTTTCAGAAATGTTTGAGCCTTGTTGCTGTTTTCAGCAGAGCTTCTGTGTCATATGGACTCTGTCTTAGGCCATTAGGAAATGGCAGCACTTTCAAGGTATATACTGTATACAATAAATCTTACTGGTGCTACATAGTTAATTGACCTGTAGAGTATGAGGTTAGCTGATTAGTCCTTTGTTCCAACCACTACCTTTCTATCGGCATGTTTTTAAATTTCTCCATCCATTTGCCTCTGTCGTTCTATGCAATTTCATCTGCTTGCTGTAGTTTTTTGGCATTTATATTTAAATTGCAATACCTTCTTCCACTTTCTCTTTAGGTTCAATGCACTCATGTTCAGATCCATATTTATTGTTGCATTATGCACTCCTCTCTAACATTCAGTGCAAAATTTTGGTTTTCACTCCATAACATAGAACCATCTATGTCAGGGGTAGGCAACCTCGGCTCTTTTATGACTCATGGACTTCAACTCCCAGAATTCCTGAGTCAGCTATGCTGACTCAGGAATTCTGGGAGTTGAAGTCCATGAGTCATAAAAGAGCCGAGGTTGCCTACCCCTGAACTATGTCGTCAGTACAAATAAAATCTTACTCTCATGCTTGACTGACATGCTTCTGACATCACAACAAAAATTCCTTACATAAGGTATAAATACAACAACAACCAAATTTGTTTCAAACAAGTTCATTTACTGGAGTCTGTCTCTGGCAGGACCAATCATTTAAATATCCTTCAGATCCTAACTGACAAGTAAGATTTTTTTTAAAGAAATTACATTGCATAAATCGGGGGTCCCCAACCCTCAGTCCATGGACCGGCACTGGGCCGTGGCATGCCAGCAGCTGGTCCACACAGACAAGCAAAGCCCCTTTCATGGGATGCAGGCAGCACACAAAACCACGCACTCTCCAGTCCGTGGAAAAACTTTTCTCCATCAAACTGGTCCCTGGTGTCCAAAAGGTTGGGGACCTATGGCATCTATCTATCTATCTATCTATCTATCTATCTATCTATCTATCTATCTATCTATCTATCTATCTATCTATCTATCTATCTATCTAAATTAGTTAGTTAGTTAGTTAGTTAGTTAGTTAGTTAGTTAGTTAGTTAGTTAGTTAGTTAGTTAGTTAGTTAGTTGTTTGGTTGGTTGTTTGGTTGGTTGTTTGGTTGGTTGGTTGGTTGGTTGGTTGGTTAGTTGGTTGGTTGGTTGGTTAGCTAGTTAGTTAGTTAGTGGAAATTGGTTCTTTAGATTCTTATGGGAGAAAGGAAAAAGAGGACAGCCAGCTTTCATTCTTTTATTCTTTAGGAAGCAGGGAAAAGGGGGAACTCTTAATGCCATTTCCCCACTAGTGAATTTTAGTGTCTTCCTTCATCGCTCAGCTATAACTGAAAAGCTCAATACCTGTCCTCATTTCTGTTTTATTGAGGAGATAATTGGATAACTAGATCTATAACTCATTAGTGATGACCTTGCCGAAAGGCATTTCCCTACTAATGACTCATTAGTGTCTTCAAAGCATCTCTCAGCCATTGTTGAAGAGATACAAAATTTGTCCTCATAACTTTCATTCTGCACAATGGTATTTGGATGAGTCTGCAAGATTCTGAGTTCTTGGTGTTCTCTGAACTTGGTTCTTTTCCTATAGCTGTTTTAGCACCAGTCTATGTAAGAACAGCACTGCATGGGAAAGTGAATTTGGCTGGTTGTTTATATATAGCATAAGCGACGTGGTGGCTCAGTGGGTTAAGACGCTGAGCTTGTCGATCAGAAAGTCGGCAGTTTGGCGGGTTGAATCCCGAGTGCTGCGTAACAGAGTGAGCACCTGTTACTCGTCCCAGCTTCTGCCAACCTAGCAGTTCAAAAGCACGTAAAAGTGCAAGTAGAAAAATAGGGACCACTACGGTGGGAAGGTAACAGCGTTCCGTGCGCCTTTGGCGTCTAGTTATGCCAGCCACATGACCACGGAGACGTCCTCAGACAAGTGCTGGGTCTTCGGCTTTGAAACGGAGATGAGCACCAGCCCCTAGAGTTGGAAACGACTAGCACGCATGTGCGGGGGAACCTTTACCTTTACCTTATATATAGCAACATCCTTAGTTTCTCTCCTACCAGTTCCTTTATTAGGGTATTGCTTCTTCCCTAATTTCTTCTCTATATAAACAATCAGCCAGATTCACTCTCCCATGTATTGATGCTCCCTAATGCAGGAGCAAAATGTCTACAGGAAAATATTCAACCCCAAAGAACACCCAGAATCCAACTGGTCAGCTTGAGCTAGCTAGCTGCATGTAGATATAGATGATGTTGATGGTGTAGATGCAGGGCTTTTTTCTCATAGAACGCTCAGAACGGAGTTCCGGCACCTTTTTTGGATGGAACATTGTCGGGTAGGCAAGGCAGGTTGTATGACATGTGTGAGTTCCGGCACCATTTTCTTTTACAAAAAAAGCACTGTGTAGATGTATGAAAAAAGCAATAGGAATATAGGAATATTCTTTATTGGCCAAGTGTGATTGGACAGACAAGGAATTTGTCTCCGGTGCATAAGCTCTCAGTGTAGGTACAAATAACAAAGTGGTAAGTTATAGATCATAAATCATAAGATGCAATCATAAATCATAAAATACAAACAACAGTGATACTGCACTGCAATGCTCTCTACATGGGGCTGCCCTTGAAGACCACTCGGAGGCTCCAACTGGTACAGAATGCAGCCGCGAGAGTTGTGTTGGGAGTTTCCCGATACTCCCATGTTACACCTCTGCTCCGCGAGCTGCATTGGCTTCCAGTTGTCTTCTGGGTGAGATTCAAGGTGTTGGTAATGACATACAAAGCCCTACATGGCATGGGTCCGGAATACCTTAGGGAGCACCTGCGGCCGGCATCAACTTCCCTCCGCCCAGTTCGCTCCCACAGAGAGGGCCTCCTCAGGGTGCCACCGGTCAAAGAATGTTGACTGGTGGCCCCCAGGGGGAGGGCGTTCTCTGTGGGCGCGCCGGATTTATGGAACCATCTTCCGGTTGAGCTACGTTTGGCGCCTGACCTCCGCTCCTTCCGGCACGATCTAAAGACTTACCTCTTCGAACAAGCTGGCCTGGCCTGATGGGATGGGGTTGGGTTTTACTAATGTGTTTTCACTTATTTTAATGTGTTTTAACTATTGTAAGAATTGTGGGCATTTTGTTTAATCTCTTTTAATTTTTGTATTTTGTCTTTTAACATATACTGCCCTGTTCACCGCCCTGAGTCCTTCGGGAGAAGGGCGGTATACAAATAAAATTATTATTATTATTATTAATAATAATAATAATAATAATAATAATAATAATAATAATAATAATAATAATAAACCGTAAGGTACCATTAGGAGAAGGTACTAGGAAAGATGAGGAAAATGAGAAAGATAAGAAGATAAGAGGGATAATAGCAATACAGCCCTACTACATGGTTAGATATCCTTAGACATAAGACAGTGCTGTGGGAATGGGGACAGAATGATGGCATGGGGGGGGGGAAGGGAATTGTCTAGTTGTTTTGGCATTAAATGCCCTGTAGTAGCATCCTGCAGGGAGAAATTGAAATAGTTTATGTCCAGGATGTGAGCGGTCTGTAGATATTTTCTCAGCCCTCTTTCTGGTTCATGCAGTATACAGGTCCTCAATGGAAGACAGGCTGGTTGCAATTGTTTTTGTGCGGTCCTAACTATATGTTAGGACGCGGTGGCTCAGTGGGTTAGGACGCTGAGCTTGTCGATCAGAAGGTCGGTAGTTTGGCGGGTCGAATCCCGAGTGCTGTGTAACAGAGTGAGCGCCTGTTACTTGTCCCAGCTTCTGCCAACCTAGCAGTTCGAAAGCACGTAAAAATGCAAGTAGAAAAATAGGGACCACTACGGTGGGAAGGTAACAGCGTTCCGTGCGCCTTTGGCGTCTAGTCATGCCGGCCAAATGACCACGGAGACGTCCTCGGAGAAGCGCTGGCTCTTCGGCTTTGAAACGGAGATGAGCACCGGCCCCTAGAGTCGGAAACGACTAGCACGCATGTGCGGGGGAACCTTTACCTTTACCTTTTAACTATCTGTTGAAGTCTGTACCTGTCCTGTTTGGTTGCTGTGCCAAATTAGACAGTAGAAGTAGATGTACATCTACAGATATGTAGATGTAGATTCTCTATTTATGATGTGTTAAGTCTTTGGTGGGGAAATGTCTTAAATGCTTCCAGTGAGGGGAAGCAAAGGGAGGAACAAGGATAAAGTCCCTTGCTTGATATTTCTACCCATAATGCACGTAGTAATTAATGAGATAAAAGGATAAAAGGTTTATATCCCCAAGAAAAATATTCATGCAATGCTAAAGTTTTAAAAAAATGAAAAAGAAAAAAAAATGTGTTCCCCGTTCCTCATTGAAGTTTTTCAGTTATCATGAACCACACAATGCAAAAGAGTATTTCACCACATCAGAAGACGAATGGGAGAAGGTTGAAATACTTGGAAGTGTTTGATGGACAGTTCTTAAAGTTTGATGGACTGTTAAAAGATCATAAAAGAAAATCAACGGTGAGAGGTGGATGGGTGGGATCCCTCCCATTTTTCTGAATGACAGCAGCCACTATTAAATTGATATTTCTTGCAATGGAAAAATTCATAAGGCTAGAATTTCTAATTATCATCTTAGCCAATGACCCATAAAAAACAGCCCTGTGAAGAATTAGCATGCTTAGTAATCACGGAATGTGTCTAAATATTGAGAGGAAAAAAGTAGAATTCATGGTGGGGAAGAGCATACACTGAAATTCTGAATATCCACATTCAACAGTGCAATATTTTATTGCAGATGCTACTTATTAGTTTCTGGTGCAATAAATTATTTCAAAAATGTGAGAGTGAAACAGTAGAGATAATTAGGCACTTCTGCTATAAATCTACCAAGGTTATAATGCACAATTTCATATTCCTTTGGCTGTGAGATCTTAAATAACTGTCAAGTACTTTGAAAAGAAAAAGAGCTATACAAAATTTGCAGAATGTTAATCATCAACAATGGTTAAACTGAGAAGCAAAGAGACTACATTTCCCAGAGGACCACGTTGCTTGTTTGCCATTAATTCTTGCACAGTGCACTGACACTGATTATTTTGCCTGTGGTGTGGGGAAAATCAGGACCAAACTGATGCCTAAGACTCTACAGCTAATTTAAATGGCAGACAGCTCTTCAACCTGATGTCCTTCAGGTTTCAGGAGACTACATCTCCAGAATGTTGCTGCTTGAAAAGTTGTGCCCTCAGCATACTTTGACAGGACCAGTTGGAGAGGCTGCATTTGGTCATTAAGATGCAGATATGCGTTTCTGTAAAAAAAATTATTAAGAGGAAATTTGAAATGGCAACTTCTGTCCCCTCTGCTGCGCCATCAAGACTGTTCTTCACATCATGCATCTTCCAGGACCTACAGATGTCAAATATTTCTTCCAGTGCTGGAAGAAAGGAATAGAGGGAGACAATCTAACCACTTGTTTCCAACAGTAGGATTTTTGAGAATTCATCAGGATTCCTCTGGTGGTCCTTTTGCTACTTTCTCTGCTAAGAGTAGACTTCCTGGAATCCGGTGAGAAAAGTCCTTATGATGTCCAATTAAAATGATTCAGTTTTCTGGGTTGGCTTTTGCTTTATTATACTTGAGCACTGTAAGCCACCCAGTCGCTCTCTTGTGAAATGAGTGTACAAATATGACACATAAAATAAAAATCAAATAAATTCCTCTTTTCTGTCTCTTACTTCTGCTAGGGGTATAAGAATCCCTTGTTAAACCAGTTGCTTCATTTGCCCCCTCCCTTCCAAAATTGCTGTGGTGCAGCCCGGGAAGCTAATTTATTTAATCATGTGCGGGGGAACCCCTTAAGGTTCCCCCGCACATGCATGCTAGTCGTTTCCGACTCTAGGGGCCGGTGCTCATCTCTGTTTCAAAGCCGAAGAGCCAGCGCTTGTCTGAAGACATCTCCGTGGTCATGTGGACGGCATGACTAGACGCCAAAGGCGCACGGAACGCTGTTACCTTCCCACCGTAGTGGTCCCTATTTTTCTACTTGCATTTTTACGGGCTTTTGAACTGCTAGGTTGGCAGAAGCTGGGACAAGTAACAGGCGCTCACTCTGTTACGCGGCACTCGGGATTCGACCTGCCAAACTGCGGACCATCTGATTGACAAGCTCAGCGTCCTAACCCACTGAGCCACCGCATCCCTTAAGAATAATACTAAACTCAAAACTGTACTTAGAAAGCATGCTTATAAAAGTATTAAATGCCTAAACCACATTTTGATGCCTTCAAGGGATACTGACTTCTACTCTCTCACTACTCTCTCTCTCTTAACTACTCTAGGAATTTGCTTGTTAATGAGTTTCTGGATGCTAAGAACCTTTCAAAAGATAAGCTGTATTAGAACTTGTTAGCACTAACAAGAAAAGCTTTGATTTTTGAAAAACAGCAAAAGGGGCAGTAAAGTTATTTTGGAAAGTTAAAAGCCTAGACAAACTTAAAAGAATATTTCCTGTGGGGTGTTTAAAAAAAAGAAAGAAAAGAAATATATGAAGTCTTTGAAACTAACTGTTAAGAAATCCTTCCATGTGAAAGTTTTGTTGATTTGAAAATAAACAGATGATAACAAGGGATTTGAAGGCTGGCTGCAGGGAACTGGGAACAAAAGATTACTCTTAAAAGAGAACAGACCCGTTTAATACAATGGAGCAATAACATAAATTACAAGCTACAGTATTTGGGAACAATATACACAAGTTATTTAAAAAAAATGTTTGATACTATAGCAAAGGATACAGAAGAACAACATATTTTATTGAATCAAACAGAGGCTGAGGTTGATTTCAATGTGGATTTTGATTTTTAAAAAATGCCGGATTACTAAAGTGATATGGGAAAACATGCTGTCGATCTGAAAATGGATTTTAAAATGCCAGAATATAAAAGTCATATGGAAAATGGTGCTAAAATGAAACCAGTTGTTGTTTTAATTATGAAAGGGGTAAACCTACAAATAATAAATTAGAAGGGTGACTTGGAAAGCCCTCTCATCTTGGATTTTAAAAGGAAGGTGTTAAATTAACCAAGCTGTTCCTGAGAGAAGAGAAAGTGACATTATTCAAGCTATTCCTGAAAGGAGACAAAGTGAAAATGATAAGAAATCAACTTCTGGAACATTGTTTGATGGGATTAAAGATCAGACTTTTCAAAAGAAAACAAGTTTATAAAGTAAATGACAGCATATAAAATGGACGTGTTTTTGTTTCTGGTAAATATTAATGGGAATTTTTTTTTGCTAGAATTGAATATTTATAGTTCTTTAAATATAGTGTTTAAAGGATAGTTCTTTAAATATAGTGTTCCAATATTTGAGGGGCTGCCACACAGTCGATGGGATCATCTTATTTTCCAAAGCATCAGAGGACAACACAAGAAACAATGAATGGAAACTAATCAAGGAGAGAACCAACGTGTAACTGAGGAGAAATTTCCTGAGCGAGAACAATTAATCAGTGGAAAGGCTTGCCTTCAGAAGTTATGGTGCTCCATCACTGGAGGCTTTTAAGAACTGGACAGCCATTTGTCTGGAATAGTACAGGGTCTCCTGCTTGAGCAGGGGGTTGGACTAGATGACCTCCAAGGTTCCTTCCAACTCTGTTATCCTGTTCTGTTCTGTTCAGTTTATAAATTGGAAGAGAATTCTTTTGTTTTATGTTTTAGAGAAAGTGATAAATTGGATTAAAAAATAGATGTATTTAATTAAGATTAAAATATATATGTTACTATTCCTGATAGCTCTTAATAGAGTTTTGCTGAGTAGGATGATGATTTTTTTATGATTTGATTATTGATAAGGCATGATGTACTGGAAGAAAACATTTTTATTATGATAATGATGATTACTGAAATATTGGAAAAGAGGTTAAGTTACTGAAATTACTTATACTTTTTTGGAGGGAGGAGAGAATCATCTTTATGTTTTAGTTTTGTATCTTTAGATTTGTAAACTTTAATAAAATTATTATTAAAAAAGGAAAAATTGCATAGGTTCAGAATAGCTACATTCAAACTTGTCCATATTGGAGAAAATGTATAGTCAGAGAAAGAGCTATAAAAATAGTTTTGCATATATCAATTGTATGTGCATGTTGCTTTTTTATTTTTCAAGAGTAATTTGCAGTATAATGTATGGTTTTAAACAATACATGAATGCCTGGTACACTGATATGGATTATACATAAATGTACATTAGAGGTGTCAGTTAATGATTGGCCAAGTTCTCTGGGGCAAAGAACGATGATAGAATAGAATAGAATAGAATAGAATAGAATAGAATAGAATAGAATAGAATAGAATAGAATAGAATAGAATAGAATAGAATAGAATAGAATAGAATAGAATAGAATAGAATAGAATAGAATAGAATAGAATAGATCTGGAAGGGACCTTGGAGGTCTTCTAGTCCAGCCCCCTGCTTGAGCAGGAGAACCTATACCACTTCAGACAAATGACTGTCTACAGTTACAAATCCATCTGATGGTGTTGTTGTCTATCCCACCTTTTTCTAGCTTACTAAGCAGCAGGTTGTGGTCTACTTTGTCAAATGCCTTACTGAAGTCTAAGTATACTATGTCCACAGCATTTTGTTGATCTACTAATTTAGTCACTTTATCAAAGAATGTTAAGTTAAAGATTGTCCAAGTCCTTTGGGGCAAAGAAGAACTGGAAATAGAATATAGTTCCTGATTGACTTCAGAAATGAAACAACATTTCATCTGTTCTATACTTATAATGTTGGGGAGGGGGATGTGCATGTAACTCCAGACATATGCTTGCATATATGCTTCTGTCTGTATTAGGATAATTATATTGTCTACTTTACTTTGCAAAGGACACTTTGATAGATGTCTGCCTGAATGATAGTCCTCTGTGAATCTATCTTAATGAACTCTGGGAAGGTTGAGCAAAGGTCACGGTTGCCTTACAGCCAGTTCATGCAGATGAAGGAAAGTTCCTTGTTCATGGTGGTCCACCACATTAAGGAAGTCTATTTTATTTTAAATTAAATTACAATAATTGTTTTTAGTAAATCAAGATGTGAATTAAGCAGATTTCCTCTTTGATGTAGGGATAACCCACGTCAGTGGTTCTCAATCTTTACTTCACCACGGACCCCCTTTAAATACCTTTTGTGGCCACAGACGCCCAAGACCTAACTCAAGATTTAAATCATAACATTTCTTCAAACCTTCATGGACCCCCTGTTATGATATCTCAGCCCACCCCCCAGGGATCCGTGGACCACTGGTTGAGAACCACGGACCCACTTGATTTATCCCTTCCTTAAGGTACTTCAGAAAGGATGTCCTATGTAGGTTTCCATTACATTTTAATGTCTAATGACAGTTATGGACTGAGCTGTACCAGAAGGCAGCCGTCCCTCTCAAGCAGCCTCCAGTTGTTTATTCCTTTTTAAAAAGTCATTTTGGCTGTTGAGTGATGCTGTTTCTTAAGAAAGCAAATCCGTTCTGGGAGGTAGCAATTGCTCAAGTGATCAAAAAATCTTGCCTTATTTCCTGTCCCTATGGAGAATGGACCATGACTACAAATACAGCCTATAGTCTGTATTTATGGATATCTAAACCTTACAGAGGGACGCGGTGGCTCAGTGGGTGAGGACGCTGAGCTTGTCGATCAGAAGGTCGGCAGTTTGGCGGGTCAAATCCCAAGTGCCGCGTAACAGAGTGAGCGCCTGTTACTTGTCCCAGCTTCTGCCAACCTAGCAGTTCGAAAGCACGTAAAAATGCAAGTAGAAAAATAGGGACCACTACGGTGGGAAGGTAACAGCGTTCCATGCGCCTTTGGCATCTAGTCATGCCGGCCACATGACCACGGAGACGTCCTCGGACAAGCGCTGGCTCTTCGGCTTTGAAACAGAGTTGAGCACCAGCCCCTAGAGTTGGAAACGACTAGCACACATGTGCGGGGGAACCTTTACCTTTACCTTAAACCTTACAGAGATACATGGATTTTCAATTCTGTCATTTTAATGTTGTTGTTTGTTTGTTTGTTTGTTTTTTGGAAAGAGCATGGGATAGAGATGGGGGAATTTTTTTTTTTTACAGAAAGTTGGACTTTCGAACACAGAACTAATGCCGCAGGTTACAAAAACTTTCCCTTTGTTGCACACCATTTGCAGTCAACGCTTATCATCACCAAGCACCAATGAATGGGCACATTCGTTGTGATGAAGGGAACTATATAGTCTGATGTCTTCTGATGGCTCCAAATTAGGGAAAACAGGATTAAGGTCCTTTGGAGGTCAACAAGTTTTTACTGAAACTTTAGAAGAATTTATGCAAGAGTGACAACATGGGAACAACTGAAACAAACTGAAATTTGCATTCAAGCTAACAGTCTTTTATTTATGATGTGTTATGTATCTGCAGCAACTGTTTTCCTAACCTTCACATTTTCAGCAGAAAAATTAATATTTATAGCATTTTCTTCCTTTACTGCCCAGCAAACATAGATACTATCAAGACGTTCTGCAGCCATTTTTGCATTTTTAATATCAGCTTGGAAATACCTGCCTTGTGTCAAAATAAAATATTATTGAAGCAGAAAATGTATGCAATGGTTGAGGTTTCCACAGAATGAACAAAATTATACCATTAAAATAACTTAGATATGCAATGTTGTCTTTTTATACAAAATCACATGATCAAAATGATGGTTAGATAGCAGTCATTTTAATTCTTTGTCTGCAAAGTTGTCCACGTTTACTTGGACGTATCCTTATTTAATTCTGAGAGGACTTATCTCTGAATAAACAGGCACTGGAGTTTCTGGGTAGGACATTATCACCAACATATTTCTCACTTAATAAGATTAACCAAGCAGGGATTTGCAACTTTGCCTCTTCGTTATGAAAGACATAGTCTTTTACTATGGCAGTTTAAATTATGCTTTTTCCACGATGTTATCTTTTTTAATGAAAAACCGAAGTTTGCATTATGATTAAATCTCAATGCACTTTATCAGTTAGCACAGATAGAGAGTTGATATAAGTACTACTAACTCCAGTAAACCTTATTGAATAACTATGTGTAGGACTGCAATCATGTGAATTCTACAATATTAGGCATGATGCCATCAGCTGTAGTTTGGGGATGCATTTGTATAAAGCACAAGACATTTCTGCATTTCAAAATTCATCTCTGCACTATTGACTCTGTCAGGAAATTAGAGCAAGCTGAGGGATTTCCATGAGTAAGTCGTTCACATTAAAGATGGAGTCAGATTCCAAAGAGAATAAGCAGCCATTATGAAGGGAGAAGTCTTTGGCCACAGTTCTAAAGCATCTTAGCAATGGCACTTACTCTTCAGCTGCATGTCTATGGAGATGCTCAGTCATCCAGGTCATGGTTGTCCCAAAGGTGCTTTTTCAAAAGGCAACTAGACTTTCTCTCTCTCTCTCTCTCTCTCTCTCTCTCTCTCTCTCTCTCTCTCTCTCTCTCTCTCTCTCTCTCTCTTTCTCTCTCTCTCCCTCCCTCCCTCCCTCCCCCTCTCCCATTCTTCTTCTTCTTCTTCTTCTTCTTCTTCTTCTTCTTCTTCTTCTTCTTCTTCTTCTTCTTCTTCTTCTTCTTCTTCTTCTTCTTCTTCTTCTTCTTCTTCTTCTTTTTTCTCTCTCTCTCCCTCCCTCCCTCCCTCCCCCTCTCCCATTCTTCTTCTTCTTCTTCTTCTTCTTCTTCTTCTTCTTCTTCTTCTTCTTCTTCTTCTTCTTCTTCTTCTTCTTCTTCTTCTTCTTCTTCTTCTTCTTCTTCTTCTTCTTCTTCTTCTTCTTCTCTCCCCCCCTCTCTCTCTCTCTCTTCCTCAGAAAGTCCAGTTGCCCTTTGAAAAAAAGCACCACTGGGATTATTCTTCAGTGTTTCATGACCCACTTACCACAACAGGACAGTAGGGTGCAGATAAAGAGCTAAAATTTTTACTCTTCCTCTAATCTTTGTCTATCAGTCTGCTGGCTCCTTGCTAATCTGAAGTCATTTCCTGCTCATTCTTCTTACAAATATATGGACAGAGTACATGTTCTCTGAGTTTCCTTCCGCTTGGATGTAGTTTGCTGATATCAGATTTTGCCTATCCCTGTAATGTACAGTATTTTCTGTAAATACATCTTTTTTATTATCACAATAATATCGCTTTGTTCATCAGGTTTGTTTTTCCAGGCACACATATAGGCAAGACCCAGAATGCTTCAATCTCCATGAAAGATTTTTCCCCCACTTGCATTCACAAGGAGGAAATGCCTGTCATATCACTGTGCAAAATACAATCTGATCTTCCCATCATCTGACCAATAGGCATAAGCATAGGCATAGGCAAAGAAAGAGTGCCTGCCCTTGGCTTGTGATAGAATAACCCCTCCACTTGGTGCACGGTAAAAAAGGGTTATGTGATCCCGTCTCACAGGTTAAAAATTTCTGTAATAACAGTGCAGCTGTATTTCTGGTTTGAAGAAGCTCCTCTGGGTGAAACCCTGGATTGCCTAGGCTTACATTGTCAAAAGCAAAATCTGTCTTTAATGAGTCACATCCAGAGAGCCCAAGCAGAAAGGAGAAATATGCATGATCTATTGTAACTACACCCCCCCCCACATTTTATAGCATCAAAGAATAACCCAATAACACTGCAATTCACAGGCATTGCAATTTCAGCCCATCCACCCACTATTTACATGTAAAAAAAGAAAGCTTGCTAAACAATCAAGCCAGAATCTTAATCAGTAAAACCACCGTCATCTGAAACAACATTTGATCCTCAACAAACCAAATGTTTCAATCAACAAATGAAGGGCAGATTTAGTAGTGGTCTTTGAATAACTGAAAGGCTCTCAGGCAGATAATGGAGCAGCACCGGTTGAGCAGGCAGGATTAGAACAAGAGACAAAGGAGCTGATTTCTGCTCAGTGATAGAAGAATCACCAATTGATAAGGGGGGAAAAACATACACAGCTTGGAATATGAAACAGACAATCACAGCAGATTACATGAATCCCCCTTGCCAGGGTTACAAGAGTTCTCAAATTAGGAGTAAGTAGAGGAATGGTAGGGCAAGGTCCATATGAAACATGAAACAAACAGCTAGAGACTAAGGTCATGGGTAGAACAAGCAGTAGTGCCAAAAATGAATCAGGATTAAGAGGAAATTTTGGAGTCTTCTAGTCTTCCTATTACAAGAGGCCAGAGAGAGGGAGCATCTGAGGCATACATCTTGCAGAATGAAAAATTCCTCCACAGTTTCAGGCAATTAACAACATCTGACCTCCTAGGGAAACATCTTGTTTGAAGCATTTGAGTTTGTGCCTCACAGTTTGCAGGGATGCCATCAATTGCAGTTCTTGGCTCGGCTGTGCATAAGTCCTTAATAATGTTGTCTATGGACGCAGCCGGATCCCTCTGCTGAATTGCAATCTGCTGGTCCTTGAACCAACAGTAAAGCATGCCAGTGTAAGATTGCTTACACACTTGCCAAGCTGTATTTTGCCTCCATGATGAGGGCAGAAAGTGGTGCTGAACTTGACCAGTTTCATTTACCCCTCCCATAGCATCAGTAGTGGGATTCAGCCAGTTTGCCAGGACCAGAGCTAATTTTTTTATTGCCCAGGCCCAGAGTGGACTTCTGGAAGCGGCATTCACACAGAGAACCGGTTGTTCACATATTTGAATCTCACCACTGCCTAGCATCCATGGCTGGCTAGGCAGCTGGAATAAAATAGGCAAAAGATTATACTGCCAATCATCCAAAATAAGGAAAACAGTAACAAGTATGACCACACAGAAATTCTTCTTGACAGAAGCCATGGGAAATCTGTAATGCAGTCAATGGGGTCAGAATCAGCAGCATGCAGCTGCCAGAACCTAGCTCCCTCTCCTGATTTAAATCAAATCTTAGTACAAGACTAGAGAATGCAAAGCCATGCTTATAAGGTACTTCATGAGGTCTGATAAGTGCTTCAGAAGACGCTGCTCTGGTATGACTTGGGTAAATGCTTCTAAAGAAACCAGATGTCTGTCTTTGTTAGAACTTAAGCTATAATGATCATGGACAGCAATTCCCAGTGACTGAGTTGAGATGTGACCCTACCAGCCAAAATGGCCAATAGAAGCTGGAGAGAGCTTACCACTGAAAAGCATCAGCAACCACATCGTTGATAAAAACATGGGCGAACATATCTGTGGCAAAAAAATATGTTGGGGGAACAAAGATTTTAAAACTGGAGCACCTAAAGATGATGTTAAGTAGCTTCAGCTGTAGACTAGAGATGGCATAAAGGATATATAATGTTTAAAAGTTATGGGTGCCTTTCAGTAACAGGATGTGTCACACGGGATATAACTTTAACTTGTTTTGGGATCTTCTGTATACATTCCTTCCTCTTGTCTATTGATTCTACCTGTTTCAGTATGACCAACGCATGACTTCCCCTTTGGGTCTCAAGTGCAACTGTTCCCAGACATAAACAGGATACTCCTTCACTCAAGATAGTTTACACCACTGTGGAAATCCAGATTGGAAGGTTAAAATATGCTTGGGTAGTTGCATATGTGCATAGCAACCAATAAGAACATCTTCAAACATCTGCATTTTCCCCCCTTAAACTCATGAAGCTCCCTGCAATCCTAGGAAAATATCTCTTTTAATTTAAATTAATTTAACTCTGAAGCACATTTTAACTTTGACCAACTAGTCATGTGTTAGCAATGTCAGAATGGTTGTGTTCTAAAAGTATATTCTGTATTAAGTAACAAGTTAGATGACTTTCATAGTATTTTCCAAAGCAACAGTCCTATAGTATATAAAATGGCCACCCCAACTTCATCCAAAGATTTTTTTTGAGAACATGATTTCTTTGCAGACAAAGCAACCAAAGTATTTTAAGAGAACTCAACAGGACTGGAAATTATGTAAAAGAATCTGACATTGGCACGAATAAGGTTGCTGAACTGGTTATATTTTTAATCACAAATGACTTTTTCCTAGGGCACAATACTTCAACCATCCCTTGGCTCTCATGAATTCAGTGTATTTCTCCTCACCCTCCATCCTACGTATTTCTCTCAGACAGTACCAAGTTATTTAATGACAAAAATTTAACAGTATATGACTTGCAGGAAAAGATTAATATTCAACTTAGCCTCTGGCACTTGTCTAAAGAAGCAAGGAAACTGGAGCATTTAATCGTCAGCTTTGCAAGCTGGCAAGCAGTTTCAATCTAAATTTCTATGACAGATTTAAAACAGTCACAATTGGCATCTTCGAATGCATTGGGTTTTTACACTGCATGCATTGAAAGCTACTCAGGCTAGGTCATTATAAATCAGCAGCAAGGACAAAGTCAAAAAGTAGGCAGTGTACAGGTTTTTTTTCCTTTTTAAATACCTGTATGCTTTGCATAGCTTCCCAATTTAAAATGAAATGTCTCCCAATTTTGCTATCAAATCCAATATATTTAATGAGACAAATTAAGTAATAGTTACGGCAGTGCTGGTTATGCAAATCCTGAAGCTGATGTAACCTTTCACCCACCCCATTATTGTCAGCAGGTAGGTGGAAATTTAAACATCTGTCAGGATGGAATGGTAGAATTGACAGTAAACCAGATAATGTGATTCATAATTCCCCAGCTACACTCATGGCTGCTACAGTTCTGCACACATTTTCCTAAGAGTAAATACTATTATATTTAATGAGGCTTTCTTCTCAGTTGAAAAGTATAGTTAAACTGGGGCACTGACTGCCAGCAGTTAGGCAATGCCAACCAATTCGGATCAGGTTAAGACTGAAAAAGTTCACAAAGGACCAGGCTAATCATGGCTATTAATATTGATAGCTGTATAATATTTCCTGAATCACGAACATTTTGGCTTAAATGTTGGTGCTATGAAACAGTAAGGGGATGAGCTGGTCTCTTTTTAGCTCAGCCTTGTGAGCATCCCAAACACATCCAATTAGCTGCTATGTACCAGAAAGTGCTAGGCTGGATGGGCTTATGGCCTGATTTATTTGAGGAATAGATAGTTTGGAATTAGGACAGCAGCAAATTTGCATCAATAGAGAGTACCTTTCCAAAAGTACTTTAATTTTTTTTTTAAAAAAATGATGGAAATATTTAAAATATTTTGGAAGCTGTAGTTTCCAAAATTTTTATTAAAGCTAAAAGGAATTTAATTGTTTAAGGGATTGGACCACTGAACACTAAGAATTTGGAGCTTTAATTGTTGGCTTGTCAATCAGCCAATCAATCAAATCTTTATTTGGCCATAGACCAGCAAAGTTTGCTTGTAATAGGCAGGACTATGGGGTACAAAAGTATATGTGAGCAGATAAGCCCCAAACCACTTTAGAAGTCTCCAGATACATTCTGGAGAGGGACAGATCCCCTGAAGATCGGCTCTAGCACAAGCCTGAAAGCTTGGAAGAATAAACATTTGTTCCCAGTGTTCAACTCAGATTGGATCCTGCAGTAGAAATCAAGATCACTCATAAAATTGATCAGTGGAAGGTTTGGAAGAAATAAAAGGAAGTGCTCCTTCATACCAAGGCTACCTGGAAGTTTGAGGTCCTTGATGGTCTGTATTCTAACAGATTACTTCTTGGGATCCTGCTGGCTCAATCTATCATCCAAGCATACTCCTGAATATGACTTCAAAATATAACACAGAATTCCTTGTCACCAAGGCACTGCTCACCAGTTGCAAAGTGGAAGGGGTAGATGTTCCTGCATTTTTAATAATAGCAAAAAGGTAGGAGCAGGTGCCTCTTGCAAGGTAAGCAACATTTTTTTTAAAATTTGGATTTATATACCGCCCCTCTCCCAAGGGACTCGGGGCGGTGTACAGGGCAATTAAAACACTATGAACAACACATAATATACAAAAATTAAAATGAAATTAAACCAAATAGCTCTAAACAGTAAAACACATTCTAAAATTTAAAATTTTTAAAATTTAAGATCTAAAATCCCAGTCCCTCAGTCCAGGCCGGCAAGTTCAAATAGCCAAGTCTTCAGGTCACGGCGAAAAGAGTGAAGGTCGGAAGCCTTGGCTTCGTTGCACACACATATTAAATTGGCAAGAGCCTTATCTTTTTTTTAAAAAAAATCTGGACACCCAGGTCTCTGGATACTCAAGCCCTCATAATACGTTTAAGATTACAATCTGTGTTTTCAGTGACTGATCTATGTTTTCAGACCAGAGGAGATAAAGCCTGCCGTGGCAGAGTATTGCTACAGATGGCTTTCTCAGAAGCATTTGGCTAAAGGTTTGATATTTTTTCCCCCTCTCCAGTTGCTTTGAATGAGGCTAGGTCATGTCTGTTTTACCAGGATCTGGGGTTTCACGTTTCTATAGATCTTAATTGAAGAGACAGAGACTGATGATTAGAACTCTGCATGCATTTGTTAGGGGACCCAACTTACCATAGCTCTTTTTTTTCCCATCGGTAATTTCCTTAGTAGACCTAGCAGTGCCTATCATAAATCCTGATCTCGAAAAAATAAGCATCTGGTGAAAACAGGCACTGTACCATTTAGATTGGATAACCTGAATGGACAGATTGCGCAGAGCTCTAAGGGAGAGCTTTGGTTCAACTGTGCTACCATCTCTAGGGTGCAAAAATCCAGATGGCAACTTGTTTTAATGTTCCCTCTTGGCTACCAGCTAGTGACCGCTGGAGTTTTGCAGCCCAAACATGGTTGGCCTGGCTTCAGTAATAGGGCTCTACATGAGGCTACCCTTGAAGAGTATTCAGAAGTTATAGATGACACACAATCTGCATAGACGGCTCTAGGGACCCCCAGGGTAGCCTATGTAACACTATTATTGTGCAAGCTGGGGTTGCAGGTTTACTTCTGGATCCAATTCAAGGTGTCAGTTTTTACCTTTAAAGGTCTTTATGGCATAGTCCAGGATACCTGAGGAATTGTCTCACCCCAATGGGATTGACCAGACAGGTCACTTCTGCTGGCAGAAGGGGCATGCTGCAGATCCCATCAGTCAAGGAATTCCAGCTGGTGGGATCCAGGAGAAAAGTCTTTTCTGCTGGGACTTCCACTCTCTGGAACCTCATGCCCCGTCTTGGCTTTCCAAAAAGAGCTTCAAAGCCTGGCTCTGCCAATTGGCCTGGGACCATGTTATGCTGGAGGTGTTTAGTGGATTAAAAAAGAAGGTTCCACTTGGACTCTGGTCTTTCCTGGTTTCCGTTAGCTGATTTTGGTTAATTTCAATACTCAATGTTTCAGTTTTATACTGTTGCTTTTATCATCTTGTAGGTCACCCAGAGTCCCTTCCTGTTCTGGACCAGCCCTCTTCTCCCAACCCCTAATTAAGAGACGAGTCTGGAAAGCGTCCAAGGCTAAAAGGCTTCTGCCAAGGTTTAATGACGCAGATAACAAAACACAAGAGCTTGTCTTCTCAAACGAAAAAGTTGCTTTCAGCAACTAGCCCCTCCCCAAACACTTCTTTTATAGAGAGCTCAGGGCGTGGTCTCCCTGTGCCTCCTCCCGAGGAGTCCCATAGTCTTTCTTTGTTTGTCCCTGCTCGTCTGCCTCCTACGTCGGGCGTCCTTGAACAGGGCCAGCTGTGGGTCATCATCCTCCGCACTCTCGGGCTCACACAGCTGAGAAGAGGTCCCCGGCTGAGGACTCTGCAAAGCCTCCAAATCATCATCAGCCGGTTCGTTTCCCTCCTCCCCCACATCTGAGTCCTCCGATACATCGGACCCGGCTGTCGGACCCACCGGCTGGCCCTGAGTCACAACACTATCCCGCACCGCAGGGCCCTTCCCTCGGGTCTGCCGATCCGGATGCGGTCGGGATGGGAACTGTTCGTGAAAAGCAGTCACCAACGCAGGGGCATGAACGGCGGTCGCGTCTTCCCATGTGAAGTCCTCCGGCCCGTACCCTTTCCACTCGATCAGGTACTGGAAGCGACCTTTCAGCCAGCGGGAATCCCTGATGCTGGCGACCTCGTACTCGGGGGTGCTGCCTCCATCACGAGTTCCTGATGGGGGAGGTTCCGCTTGGCGAAGTGGACAGGCCGGTTGTTCGGGGACCAACAAGGACCGATGGAAGACGGGGTGCACGCGCAGGGAACGTGGCAGAGTTAAACGATAGGCGACCGGGTTGATGACGGCCTCGACGGGGAACGGTCCAAGGTAACGGTGGTCCAGCTTCCTCGCCGGCCGAGTGGATGGTAGGTTCCTGGTGGACAGCCAGACCCGATCCCCCACCGATAGTGGAGGCGTATCCCTTCTCGACCGATCGGCGAACCTCTTGTAGTCGGCCTTGGCCTTCTCCAGCTGCCGTCGCACCAACCGATGGATCGCCTGTAACTCCGCCATGAATTCGTTCGCTGCCGGCTCCGGTGAGTCCACGGGAGAAAGGGGGAAGAACCTGGGGTGATAACCCACGTTGGCCAAGAACGGTGTCATCTGCGTGGAGGTGTGTTGCGAGTTATTAAAGGCAAACTCGGCTATGGCCAAATAGTCCACCCAGTTGTCCTGCTGCAGGTTCACATAGCAGCGCAGATACTGCTCTAAGATGCCGATGACCTTCTCGGTACCCCCGTCGGTCTGAGGATGATGCGCGGACGAGAGGCAAACCTTAATGTCCAACGCCCGCATCAACTCCTGCCAGAAGCGGGCTGTAAACTGGGCCCCCCTATCGGAGACGACCCTGTCGGGAAGGCCGTGCAGCCGGAACACCTGTTGGATGAACATGCGACTAGTGGCGCGAGCTGACGGTAAGCCGCGACAGGGGATGAAGTGCGCCATCTTGGTCAACATGTCCACCACCACAAACACTGTCGTGAAGCCGGAGGATGGGGGTAGATCCGTCAGAAAGTCCATGGACACAGCCCCCCAGGGTCTCTTGGGCGTTGGCAAAGGCTGCAGTAAACCAGGCGGGGCCCCTGTCGCTGACTTGGCCTGCCTGCATGGGACGCAGGAGGTGACATAAGACTGGACATCGTGTCGGACTCGGGGCCACCAGAAAGTACGGGAGACCAGGTTCAGAGTCTTGAACAGGCCAAAATGCCCCGCAGCCGGGTTATCATGACATTGGCTGAGGACGAGTCCCCTGAGTGGCCCTCCTGGAACATAGAGCCGGTCACGATAATACAGGAGTCCATCCGTGACCGACCAAGGCGAATCTGGCCCCACCTCTTCCTTCCGCTGAGCCACCCACGCCTCCTGCTGCTGCGCCTCCCGGATCCGAGCCCGTATATCCACCGGCTCCCGCACCGCAGCAAAAGACTCGACGGGGATCACTGTCCTGGGCGGAAGCTTGTCTTCCACTCGGGTGTACTCGGGCTTCCTGGACAGAGCATCCGCTCTCTGGTTGTGCCCGCTTGGTATGTACCGCACCCGGAAGTCAAACCTCGCAAAGAAGAGGGACCACCGGATCTGGCGTTGGTTCAAATTCCGAGCGGTCTGCAGGCTTTCCAGATTCTTGTGGTCCGTCCGGACCTCGATTTGATGCCGCGCCCCCTCCAGATGATGCCTCCAAGCCTCGAACGCCGCCTTGATGGCCAGCAGCTCCTTCTCCCAGATGGTATAGTTGCGCTCCGAGGGATTCAATTTCCGAGAGTGATACGCGCAAGGGAAAAGGGTACCGTTGGGCGTCGCTGCCTGGAGTAACACGGCCCCAATGGCAATGTCGGAGGCGTCCGCCTCCACGACAAACGGCCGTTGCGGGTCAGGATGCTTCAAGATGGGCTCCTTCATGAAGGCGTCCTTCAAAGCTTGGAACGCCTGTTGTTCGGGGGCGTTCCACTGGAACCGAGTCTTCTTCTGCAGGAGCTGGGTGAGGGGGGCTGTCAAGGCAGCAAAGCCAGGGATGAATGTCCGATAGTAGTTGGCAAATCCAAGAAGTCGCTGAACATCCTTCACGCGACGCGGGGGTTGCCAACTCTGCAACGACTCAACTTTACTTGGATCCATGGCGATGCCCTCGGGAGAAATGCGGTGGCCCAAGAAATCAATGGTCACCTGGTAGAACTGGCACTTCTCCAACTTGGCAAACAGCCGATGTTTCCGGAGGCGCTGCAGGACCTGACGGAGATGCTGATGATGCGCTTCACGCGACGGGGAGTAAATCAGGATGTCGTCCAGGTAAATCACAACAAACTGGTCCAACAGATCCCGAAAGATGTCGTTCATAAAATGCTGAAACACAGCGGGGGCGTTGGTCAGGCCAAACGGCATCACCGTGTACTCGAAATGTCCATAGCGAGTACCAAACGCTGTCTTCCACTCATCACCCGGCCGAACCCTGACGAGGTTGTAAGCTCCACGCAGGTCCAGTTTCGTGAAGATCTTAGCCTCCCGGAGTCGGTCCAAGAGCTCGGGGATGAGGGGCAGCGGGTAGCGGTTACGCACCGTGATAGCGTTGAGTTTCCGGTAGTCACAGCAAAGCCGTAACTCGCCCGACTTCTTTTTGACGAAGAGCACGGGCGCAGACACTGGCGAGGACGAGGGCCGGATGAATCCACGAGCCAAGTTCTTTGTCAGGAAGTCCCGCAATGCGGCCAACTCGGGCTCCGACATGGAGTACAAACGCCCCACTGGGAGAGGCGCATCAGGGACTAGGTCAATGGAGCAGTCGTAGGGCCTGTGCGGGGGTAATTGGTCCGCCTCTGACTCGCTGAACACGTCAGCAAAGTCGGACAGTACGGGAGGCAAGGAAACCCCTGAGGAACCCTCCACCTGGCCGGCACAGATATGGCGGGTGTGGTCCACGCACTGCAAACTTGGGAAGGTGACCAAGTTCTGAGACCAATAGATCTGTGGATCATGCGCCCGGAGCCACGCCAGTCCCAAGACCACGGGGAAGTGCAGATCCGAAGTGACGTAAAACTGAATGGCCTCCACATGGGTACTGATGGCCATACACACGGGTTGCGTGGCGGCCGTGATAGGCCCGGACAGGAGCACTCGACCATCGATGGTCTCCACAAGCATGGGCGGATCCACCGGACACTGGGGAACAGCCCATTTGGCCACAAAGGCCGAATCCATAAAGTTAGTGGTAGCCCCAGAGTCAATTAAGGCATGGACCGGAATCCCCTCTGGCTTGCCAGGAAGGATCAGTCGTGCCTCCAAAATCAAATGCCGTGGAGGTTCACAGGCACCGTCGGAACGGCGTCGCTCGGCGTGATCGTTGTGGGTCGCCCGATCTTTCACACCGTCTAGATCGGGCTCGGGCCGTATTCCCGATAGCAAAGCAGGGGACTTTCTCGGGGCAGGCTTGGTCACTGACGCCCGCTGACGCTTCTTCGGGCAAGAAGCAGCCAAATGTCCAGGGTCCCCACAGTAAAAACACAACCCCTCCGATCGTCGTCTGTCCACTTCCGTCACCGATAGACGGGACCTGGCGGCACCCAGCTCCATTGGCTCCTCCCTCTGGACTGGGGGCTCACGCACAACAGGGGCGGCAGGGGTCTGTGGGGTGGCACGGCGACTCTTACGCTGCTGCAGCCGGGCATCGATCCGCAGACAAAGATGGATCAGCCCATTCAGGTCTGAGGGAATGTCCACGCGGGCCAGCTCATCCAACATCTCCTCTGACAAGCCATCCTGAAAGGCATCCACGAGCGCAGCCTCATTCCAGGCGGAATCCTGGCTAAGCAGCCGGAAATCGCTGATATAGGCCTGTAGGGGGCGCTGACCCTGCCTCAAAGCTTTCAGACGTCGGGTGGCGGTCTGCGCCTTAATCGGGTCCTCGTACATGAGGCGCATATGGTCACAAAACCCCCCAAAGTTATCCAACAAAGGGCTAGGCTGTGCCAACAGAGGCGTGCCCCAACGAGCTGCATCTCCCGACAGAAGGCTCAACACGAATCCCACCTTATCACGGTCAGTGGGGAAATCAGCTGCTCTCACGCTGATATAAAGCTGGCATTGTCCCAGGAAGGCAGGAAACAGTTCTGGTTTACCAGCAAACTTATCCGGCATAGCTAACTGACATTTCCTCCTGGGTGGGGGGGCAGCATGTACCTGAGCCTGCAGTTGTGCCACCTGAGTGGCCAGCAAGGTGAGTTGCTGGTTGAGCTGGGCATTCTCGGCAAGAAGCTGCTCCATCGTAGTATTAAGGGGTGAGTGGCTGAAAGCAAACTGTTCTGGACCAGCCCTCTTCTCCCAACCCCTAATTAAGAGACGAGTCTGGAAAGCGTCCAAGGCTAAAAGGCTTCTGCCAAGGTTTAATGACGCAGATAACAAAACACAAGAGCTTGTCTTCTCAAACGAAAAAGTTGCTTTCAGCAACTAGCCCCTCCCCAAACACTTCTTTTATAGAGAGCTCAGGGCGTGGTCTCCCTGTGCCTCCTCCCGAGGAGTCCCATAGTCTTTCTTTGTTTGTCCCTGCTCGTCTGCCTCCTACGTCGGGCGTCCTTGAACAGGGCCAGCTGTGGGTCATCATCCTCCGCACTCTCGGACTCACACAGCTGAGAAGAGGTCCCCGGCTGAGGACTCTGCAAAGCCTCCAAATCATCATCAGCCGGTTCGTTTCCCTCCTCCCCCACATCTGAGTCCTCCGATACATCGGACCCGGCTGTCGGACCCACCGGCTGGCCCTGAGTCACAACACTTCCTAGTGAGATGAATAACACGTACATTTAATAATTAAATAAATAATGCTTCCCCTTCAAATCATTTTTTTGTTTTTAAGAGCGACCATAAAGTTGCTGATATGGCTTATTTCATATTGCTCGGGAGGTCCCCTCTGGCAAGGTGACTTAAATGAAGGTGGATTGTGCTGGGCCTCAGTGCCTTTGCAGCATGTATAACTCACAGAGGCAAACCACAGCTACCTCCTACAGACAGGCTAATGGTGACATTGAGTTCTTCACGTCTATACATGTTCAATCTACCTGATGTTATAGAAACCGGTGATTCTCTTCTCTCCTCATCGTATCATCACCTTCACCAGAGATTAAGTGAGCCTATATTATTTCCTCATATGATGCCTTTGGGATGCATTAGGGCGTTCAATTTCTCAGACGCCATAGGAGATGCCATGAGAATGGCTAACCACCAGACACTGTTAAAAAAAATTCAACAGAGAGATGCTACTTGGGGGTACTATGTTGAACGTACATATAACTGTATCCAGACACCATCCTCTTTGTTTCCACGTCTGACATCTTGAAGGTAGTAGTAGTACAAGGTCTGTATTCCATTGTTGTTTTTTTAACTAACACCTTTCTAGGCCAACTCTTCTGTCTGTCCTTTATGTGATCTGAAGAACATATCAAGTCCAATGTGACACCCCCTTTTTGATTCTTCATTTTCCTCCCTCACAAAGATGCCGTACTGTTTATTAACTAGAACTCCCCACACACACACATGCATTTTATTCAGTTTAAAAGTTCTGTGTCCTTCTGTTTTCATTTGACTTTCCTCCAGAAAAATGAAATGAAATGGCGTCAATTATTTTTACTTCTCCAATTATCCTCTGATCCCTTCAGCTTTTCTACATAGCTTCGCAGACCAAGGTGACCTGGTCTCCACAGCTTAAAGCAGTGTGGATCAATAGCATGTGGCCTATATATCTAGACAGCAGTAAGAAATCTTCAGCTCTTTACAGGGAGCTAAAAAGAGACCAAACCAACTCTGATACAATCCAGCCTGTGAAAACAGATGTAAAAAATCCTAATGGTTTGAGAGTTATTACTGCCACAAAACTCTTGTTCCCAGCTCAAATAAATAATCATAAACTATCCATAGTGTGGCCTTGAATCGTACAGATTCCATTCTTAAAATGAAGGAGTCATATGTTTGAATATGGGGTGTGATCCATCAGTTTAGTTCCCCTCATACTGCCTGCATGCCTGCATTTAACGAGTGAGGAACTAAGTGAATAACGTTCTGTTCTTACAGGAGGGGTCCTACAAGGATGGAACTTAATGGTTAGTTGCACAACTGCTTCATACAAGGAAGGAATTGGATGTGACATATAAAAATATATCAATTTCACAATTTCGCAACTTGAATTTAATCATAAAATGGCAGGTGAGAAGAAGGATTTTGAAGGCATCTCTGAGTCGAACGTTTAGAGTTCAAACCTCTGCTTTAAGTACATAGTGTGTTTCTGGCCCTTCAATTTACAACACTATCATCAATAAGAGTTGTTGGGAATGATTTCTACTGGGCTAGATGGACCAATAAGCTGTTTTGACATCAGAGACAAGAGATCCCCATCTTTACTAAAATTACCCAATCCGGTAACCTAAATTCACTCAGTGTCGACATGGGTGGGTACTGAAGTTGGCCAGTAGTTAGGAGCAGGGCTTTTTTCCTCATAGAATGCTCAGAACGGAGTTCCGGCACCTTTTTTGGATGGAACCTTGTAGGGTAGGCAAGGCGGGTTGTATGACATGTGTGAGTTCCGGCACCTTTTTCTTTTACAAAAAAAGCACTGGTTAGGAGAATAGCTCATCAAAGTCCTAATGTTTGTAGGGTGGAAGTAAGCATGGGACAAGATGTTTTTTTTTGGTGTTTATAGAAAAAAAATAGTCAGTTTAGAAGTTATCAGATTGTCATATGACTGAGAAGGAAAACGAATGGAACCTTGTTCTTTGAAAGGATCAAGAAGTGAGTGGTGGCTGAGTTTGTGGAGAAATACCTAGAAATAATGAAAAGAAAGACTAGGGGTGACATGATAGCAGTGTTCCAATATCTCAGGGGCCGCCACAAAGAAGAGGGAGCCAAGCTATTCTCCAAAGCACTTGAAGGCAGGACAAGAAGCAACGGATGGAAACTAGTCAAGGAGAGAAGCAACCTGGAACTAAGGAGACATTTCCTGACAGAACTGTCAGTGGAAATCAGTGAAACAACTTGCCTCCAGAAGTTGTGACTGCTCCAACACTGGAAGTTTTTAGGAAGAGACTGGACAATAATTTGTAGGGGGCTGGACTAGAAAACCTCCAAGGTCCCTTCCAACTACGTTATCTATTCTGTTCTGTTCTGTTCTATTACAGTAGACCAAGATCTCCTTCTGCACACTTGAGCCTGAGATGTCATCTTCCTTAGGTTTCCTGTTTAAGAAATTATTCTTCAGCTTAAACATAAGACCCTTTCCTTCATTTTGTTTTCCTATTAGTCGATGACCCAAATAAACATGAAACTGAAAACTGAAACTCCTTTGTTTTGCATTTTCATTCAAGAGTGAATGGAACACTACTGCTAGAATTTTCAGTATTTTCAGTTTTTCCTTGTTAATTAGGCTTTATTTCAGTTTTTCCTTGTTAATTAGGCTTGGCATGAGTGTCATCGAAAATCAATAGCGACCGTTTTTTTACTTTCCCTCCTCCAGTAAAGCCTCCCCCAGACAACCCAAATGCCTTTGTATGGCCTCAGAGCTTCCAGCTCCCACCAGGAATGGTTTTCCATTCCAGTATCAGCAATTAATAGTTCATTTTTCCTGTGCTCCTAACAGTACAATCATACCTGAGGTTTGTGCCTTGGTGGAGCAGTGGGCTAATGCCTCCTTAAGTAACACCAGCTGCCTGCAATTAGTGCAGGTTCGCATCCCACCAGGCTCAAGGTTGACTCAGCCTTCCATCCTTCCCAGGTAGGTAAAATGAGGACCCAGATTGTTGGGGGCAATTAAGCTGACTTTGTAATAATGCCGCTTTTTTTGGGGGGGGGGGCAAAAGCCCTAATAAGCAGGCATATACATAGAATGAAGGCTATTGCTAAGCACATTTGATTTGTGCTTAGATTGTAAGCCGCCCTGAGTCTTCGGAGAAGGGCGGGATATAAATGGGATTAAAATAAAAAAATAAAATAAATAAAAAATCTGAGCGCTCCAGCTCAAAACCCAAACCCACATATAACCTGCATATAAAACAGGGTCACTAGCTTAGTCAAAGGGCAACTGGGCATTTGGAATATGCAGCAGCACCAGATGTAATAAGCATTAGCAAATGGAAGTGAACTTAAATGAAAAGTGTAAATGAAAGCATTAATTGCAGGAATGAAAACCTGGCTGCCAAGAATTAACTGCCCTGGGAACTCAAGAATTTTAGGTAGTAGCTATGTTAAACACACACAGACACAAACAACCAAACACCAAATACATACACTTTTTGTTTAATCTAAACTATTCATTGTATAAGGCAGGGGTCTGCAACCTTGACAACTTTAAGACTTGTGGACTTCAGCTCCTAGAATTCCTCAGCCAGCTATGCTGAGGAATTCTGGGAGCTGAAGTCTACAAGTCTTAAAGTTGTCAAGGTTGCAGACCCCTGGTATATAGAGCATCCATTTTCTCATTCTTCCCACCCACAATTCAATAATCACATGGATCAACCCACTCACTAACCTTATCACCCACATCAAGTTCTATCTCCTGTTGCACAGCTGAGGACTTTCTGTAGTCATTATTGTAATCCATCAAACGGAAGAATGATTTGCATAAAGTCTACCAAGAGGACTTGTAACACTAACTGTCCATGGGCTTCTCTGGTCTGCTTTTGCTACTGATTCTGATAATAAACTTGTTTGTGTTTCTATATAATTGGATCCTGGCATCCCATTCTAATGGGAAAATTCTACTTCATTTGCAAAATACTAAACACATTTGGGTCCACATGCAATGCTCCCTTCTTTGGCTTGAAAGGTAATGTACTTTGAAAACACTTGGCCCTTGAGTTTCCTGACTGGATAAAGCTTTGCTTTGCTTTGCTTATCCCTTTTCCCTGTATGGATACATGGCTAGGATGGATATGGGAAATGTGCCTTATTTTCAATTGTTGTTGTATGGAGGCTGTTTCCTGCAGAGATTTTCAATTCACAGAAAGATAGTCTTTTTTTTCCTAGATGGCATCCAGAAGATACAGGATGATCTGGAACACTAGGCACTATCTAACAAAATGAAATTCAATGGTGAAAAAAGTAAGGTTCTACATTTAGGCAAGAAAAAACAAATGTACAGGTATAGTATAGGGGGTAACTTGCTCAATAGTAGTAACTGTGAGAGGGATGTCAGAGTCCTAGTGGACAATCGCTTAAATATGAGCCAGCAGTGTGCTGCAGCTACCAAAAAAGCCAACACAGTGCTAGGCTGCATTAACAGTTGCTGGAATTGGGTATGTGTAGTTTAATGGAGAGAAGAGTGAGGGGTGACATGATAGCAGTGTTCCAATATCTCAGGGGCTGCCACAAAGAAGAGGGAGTCAAGCTATTCTCCAAGGCACCTGAAAGCAGGACAAGAAGCAATGGATGGAAACTAGTCAAGGAGAGAAGCAACCTAGAACTAAGGAGAAACTTCCTGACAGTTAGAACAATTAACCAGTGGAACAACCTGCCTCTAGAGGTGGTGAATGCTCCAACACTGGAGGTTTTTAAGAAGAGACTGGACAGCCATTTGCCTGAAATGGTATAAGGTTTCCTGCCTGAGCAGGGGGTTGGACTAGATGACCTCCAAGGTCCCTTCCAACTTCTTCTTCTTCTTCTTCTTCTTCTTCTTCTTCTTCTTCTTCTTCTTCTTCTTCTTCTTCTTCTTCTTCTTCTTCTTCTTCTTCTTCTTCTTCTTCTTCATTATTATTATTATTATTATTATTATTATTATTATTATTATTATTATTATTATTATTATTATTAGCCATGTTGGCTGAGCATGAGAGTTGTGATCCAATATATCTGAACAGAGGGACAGAATCAAGATCACGTGAAGTATTAATACCACTTTACAATGCCTTTGTAAGGCCACACTTGGAATATTGTATCCAGTTTCGGTCACCACGATGTAAAAAAGATGTTGAGACTCTGGAAAGAGTCACCTATTGCTGCTTTTATGATCTTCTTTTTGAAAGGGCTCCTTCAAACCTTGGCAGGGTTTGCTCAAAAGGACAATGCTCATTTCGAACAGTCCTCACTCACATCAACTTGACTTCTTTGTCATGGTGGGAGGGATGAAAAAATAATCATATCTAGAGCCCAGTAACACTTTAGGATCCAATTAATAGGAATACATATCCCATGGTTTGGGGAAAATAAGATTGGAGGGATCAATTAATGCTACACTTTTGACTCATATGTTCAGAAAATAAATCCACCGATTGTTAATCTAAGGATAATTTTTTTATTAAATTCAGTTCCATAATGTAGTATTATGGCTTTGCTTTTACAAGAGATTATGAAAGACTAGGTTGACTTGTCACTGTATTAGAATTTAACTGAAACAAAATGGGTAGGGATGTGTAGCTTTTTCCAGGCTGAAAGTCACCACTGACCTTGAATGGCCTGGATTTAATCACGTCTTTCCCCTTCTTCATTTAAAAAAATAACATTTGCTAATAACCTTTGGAGTTCTTGGCACTGGGGAGAGAAAACCCGAGGCTTTCCAGGAGCATCTGGAGTCCTGGGATTCAGGACTGATGTAAAGAATGGATTGGAAATCTTTACAATTCTCAAAAATAAAGCATATATCCGGGGCAACTACACAAACTTTCTCGCAATATTATTTAACAGATGACATGCAACAGCTCATTTCATCTATACCTCCCATTTCATAACTTGTTTGTGTTTCTATGTAATTGGGTCCTGGTGTATTTCAATACTCAATTAAAGCACACCACTAACCAGTACGCTTCCAGGTGCAACTCAAAAGTGCTGCTTATCAGTTACAAAGCCCTTCAAACAAAACAATGAAATTCCCACAGTGGAGGAATGGATTGTGAAAACATCAGAATTTGAAGAAATGGCAAAGATGACTTGCTTTATCAGAGGAAAACAAAAACATGACAAAAACCTTACATGACTTTTTGCTGAAAGCAGAAGAAAATGATAGGATGATTTATGTGTTTGAAAATTAAGAAGGATGTAGATTAAGTGAGGGACTGAGGGGACTTTTGTGTAACAACTAAGAGGGAGGAGAGATTGTAAGATTGTTATTATCTGTTGAAGAGGATGTTGGAAGTCATTGTATTTCATAACTATTTGTCTTTTCTTTCTTTCTTTCTTTCTTTCTTTCTTTCTTTCTTTCTTTCTTTCTTTCTTTCTTTCTTTCTTTCTTCCTTCCTTCCTTCCTTCCTTCCTTCCTTCCTTCCTTCCTTCCTTCCTTCCTTCCTTCCTTCCTTCCTTCCTTCCTTCCTCCCTTTCTTTTTCATTAGATTTATTTATTTATTTATTTATTTATTTATTTATTTATTTATTTATTTATTTATTTATTTATTTATTTATTTATTTATTTATTTATTTATTATACCGCCCTTCTCCCGAAGGACTCAGGGCGGTGTACAGGGCAATAAATATCAAAATGTAAATACAAAAGTTAAAAAGAAGTTAAAAAGGATTAAATAATTATGCCCAATATAATACAATAATAAAACTGTGTTAAAACTAAATCCAACCCCAAACCCATCAGACCAGGCCAGATTGTTCAAATAGATAGGTTTTTAAATCGCGCCGGAAGGAGCGAAGGTCGGGGGCCATCCGGAGCTCAACCGGCAAGCGGTTCCATAGGTCTGGCGCACCCACAGAGAACGCCCTCCCCCTGAGGGCCACCAATTTGCCCCTTACGTAAAACTCTCAATAAATACAATTTTTTTAAAAGAACTGTAAAGGCTTTCATGGAGCTGGTTACCTTAAGAGCCATCTATTTTCATTGTTTCTGCCTGGCTCTATGATTCACCAGAGTTGGCAAGCTACTGATCTCTTCCATTAATCAGTCTCAACTGATGGGATCTAGGTATCACGCCACATACTCTGTTAGAGAGAAGTTCCCTGAGGATGGGGTTCCAGCACGTGTCCAAAAGCTTGGAAGACTAAACCTCTGGTCCCTGTGACCGACCCAGATTGGATCCTGCAACATTACCCTGGGATACCTATATTCACCTTCATTCATAGGTATTATGTCTTCTCTGTCACAGCATCTGCCCCCTGGAATACCAAGATTCACCTGGGTTTGTTTAAAAGACAGCAATTTTCCCAGACTGCTAATTAGACAGAATGATGAGACGTCTACATCGTACTGTTTTAGCCTTCCAGATATTTGGGGTCTCTTACTTGCATTTTTCTTACAGATGCTTTTATTGAATGTCATCCAGACAGTCTTAGAAAGGGAATTCAATAAAAATAAATAAATTAAAGGCATTTCCTTGAGGCTCACCAAAAGGGCTAGCCATCCACCCTCAAACTGGCAGAAGATGAGACGGCATATAAATTCTTAGTCTTACTGCTGATCCCTCTTCAGCATTGGCAACCTGTGTCCAGGTTTATCCCTAAATATTTGCATCTTGATTTAGGTTGTGCAATACGTTAAGCAAAGCTTCTGGTACTGCTGCTTTTGCTTTTCTAAAAACCACACACTCTGGGAGTAGCTAATTGCAGGACTGCTGGGACTAGCAAATCCTTACAAATAGCCCACACATTTATTTTATGTATGTTATATTAGATTTCTTTTTAATCTCACCTTTATTACTTTTATAACTGAAGGCGGCAAACATACGCAACATTCCTTTCTCCTTTTTTGTCCACAAGAACAGCACTATGGTTCGGCTGAGAGAGAAAATAACTAGCCCAATCATTGCAAGTACTACTGATCAGTAGGCTAGGAAGGCGCTCGATGAAATAGAAAAGCCAGCTTTTTTGAATCCTCCATTTCTTCACAGATCGGTTATGTGGCAGGCTTGTGTTTAAACACTGACCCTGCACTCAGAACAAGCTCATTGAAGGTTTGATTAGCAGGGTGTGAGAGTTGCAATAATAAAACCAAGAGGCTCCCCTGCTTTACCAGCCAGCTTCCTTACAAATATTTATAGGTAGTCCTTGATTTACGACTATTCATTTAGTGAATATTAAAAGTTACAACGGCACTGAAAAAGTGCCTTAAGACTGACCCTTGCACTTACAGCCATCACAGCATCTCCGTAGTCAAAATTTGGCCATTTGGCAACCTGCATGTTTTTTTTTTACCACAGTTGCAGCATCCTGGGGTCATATGTTCACCATTTGCAACCTTCCTCGATGGCTTCTGACGTGCAAAGTCAATTGGGGAAGCCGGATTTGCTTACTGACTGCATGATTCACTTAACAACCGTGGCAAGGAAAAGGTCATAAAATTGGCAAGTTACAACCACCTTAGTTAGCAATGGGAATTCTGCTTCTGATTTTGGTCATAAGTCAAGGACTGCCTGTATCAGCTTTTTGACAGGTTTGTTTTGACAAGAAATTTAGTGCACTTTTTAAAAAAAATGCTAAACCAGCACTAGTCCCGCTGGACAGAAAGAAGAAGCTGGTGGTAAAGCAGGAAATGCAGCTCTCTCAAGATCTACAGTATCTAGAGAACTATTTTCCCCCAGTTGTTCAGCTGTTGTTTGGCAAGTTGCAGGGATTCAGGATCTGTGAAGACTGCCCAGGACCTACAAAAAGAAGTTGTGCCTCCATTAGTCTGTTGCAAAGAAAATATTTCTTGAAAGAATTAAACGTGTAAATGTCCAATTTTGCCTCCTTTGTTATGTGGAACTGTAAGCTGAGTATGTCAGGAGCAACATAAAACTATCTTTGGATGCTTTGAGAATGGAATACTTAGCCACAATGTGTGGTTTAAAAAAGAGAAAATGTAGGGTCAACTCTTGGTTTTACTTGCTATTTTTTCACTTGTCCTTGTTACTCTAAAAGGAATGGAGAGAAGGAAATGCCATTCAGCTCAGACAGGACAAAGATCTGAAGATTGAGGAACTGGAAAATCCTCCTCCGGAACTGTGGTGCTTTGAAAGAGAGGTTTTGCAATATCCCACACCCTCTGTGACCAGCAAAACTAAGAGAGCAAAGGCTTTAGATATTGCTGAGCAAAACACAATTGGAATGACATCTGAAGCTAAGCAATTCAGAATTGGTTCACTGAAGTACTAAGGGATATGCAAAATAGATGTGGGAAAATGCTGAAGCACTAGATGGAGCTCTGAAAGAAGAGGCTAAAAGAAACTAAAAGTTTAATTCTGGCTGTTAATGAGATTCTAAAGGCATCAAGGAGTGACTCTACCTGTAGCTGCCTTAATTGGATTAAAGTTAAACTGTTTCCCGGAATGTTTGTGGAGCTGCTGTTGATGCTTTAAAAATGAGGGGAGAAGTAGACTTATCATTTGTAATAAATCATTTATGTAAAAAAATATATATGCAAAGGTGTGGATAAGAAG
>NW_027673462.1:0-37144 GCF_964194415.1 Vipera berus
AAGTCCTATACACTTCAGTTGTGGGATGCCATTGGCCTTCCCACTCCTCTTTAATATCTGCATGAAACCACCGAGTTGGCACAAAGTTGGGTACCATCTGTATGCTGAAGATACACAAGTATACATTTTGACCCTGGGCTGAACAAGTGATGCTATCAAAGTGATGTTGAGGATCCTGGAGACTGTTTAGCTGTCAAGGAGAAAAGGATTAAGCTATAATCCTAGAAAGGATTATGAAGAGGGGCTTTGGGTTCGAAGTAATGCCAATTCTAGAGAATTACTATGTTTTCTTCTGAATGGAGTCGCATCTCTTTGAACAGAACTGGTTTGCAACTTGGGTGCCCTCTTGGATTCACAGCTCCTACCCAAGGAGCAGATAGCATTTGTGATCAAGAGGGCCTTTTCATGCCTTTATCAGGGTGCACTAATTACTTAGAATGGGAAGCATTACTTATGGCTATTCATGCTTTTGTCATGTCTTAAGAGGATATTGGGATACACTAGAGTGGATAGGACTAGTGTTGAAGAGCATTCAGAAACTATAGCTAATCTAGAATGCAGAAGTTTGAATTGTTAAGAGTATTCTCCAAGGTGCCCCTTATTTTAGAACTGGTTATCACTTGGCTTCAAAGCCCTTCATGATTTAGAGTCTAGACCAGGGGTCTTCAAACCTGTCCCTTTTATGACTTGTGAACCAACTCCCAAAATTCCTGAGGAATTCTTGGAGTTGAAGTCCACAAGTCATAAAAGGGCCAAGTTTGAAGACCCCTGGTCTAGACTTCTATAGGATTAACTTGTTGCAGTAATATTTGCCTATTTGATAAATTCTAATCTCTATAGGGATCATAGATGTATAGTTCTTCAATATCTAACCCTCTTGAACAATATCCCCCAAGAAGGTTCAAATGTCCCCTCCCTTCATAACTTTCAAAAAGTCTGTAATAATATTCTTGATCCATCAAGGCTTGGGAACTGTGTCTATTCCCTACATGATGAGTTGGCTCTTTGTTTTCCAATACTGATATTCTAGGATTATGTACAGATGTATTTTGATGTCTATCTATCCTTTTAACATCTATCCCTGTGATTTGGGTCACAGTACACCACTCAGAGTTGGTTTTATTGCAGCAGTTTATCTGATAATATGATATATTATCGTGATTTGAATAGTGATTAAGAGTTATTCTTCATATGTGAAGGAGCTTATTATGCTAGTTTATTTTTATCTGTTTAGCTTGCATTGTTAATTAAATAGTATGTCTGTCTTTCAGTAGCTAATTTTGCATCAGAACTACTGGAAATGTAATAGGAAAAGAGGTTTCCTAAAGAAGATAGGTTTATCATTGCTTAACTATGTTTGGCCTGCTTAGCATAGAATTAATTACATTAATGGCATTCCCTAACCCTTCCCTTTGAATTTTCCTGCCACACCACACAACAGTTTTTGCCGCTGCTAATATTGTATTTACAGAACACTGTTTTGTAATATAGACTGGAAAGGAAAGGAAAAGAAAGAAAAGATTTCAGAAATATTCACCTGTATATGTGCCACCTAACATTAAGTTTCCTTCAGAGATACCTGAAGCTGTTACCTAGCAACCTAAACTGAGCTCCTAATAATAACTTGAGTGGAATTATAGCCACTGTTAATAATAAGCTCCTTTCCTTGCCACATCCAAATGTAATTTCACTCTTTGCACCTTCAAATTCCTCAGCTCTTATTTCAAGGAGGGCAAGATATGGATTTCCCATGAACATCAAGTTAGGTCAGTTGTTAGAAAGGTGATAGACAGAGTCCAAGTGAAGGGTCATTTGGTCGCTTCTCATTCTCTTTCATTTTTTTGAGCCACTGTCATTTAGAAAAGGAGATCAGAGCTACTGCTGCAGTTTAAGCTACCGCTGCCTGTTGCTTCTCATTCAAATCCAGAGGAAGTCAGACTTGACCTCAGCCCAACAGTTAATTAGAGTTACAGAAGAAAGCTGTATTCAAATCACTGGCCTCATGGGGGAAATAAGCCCCTTGGGATTTGCACTAAATGTCTTCAGGAAGAAATTAAAGTTTGAGTGGAAAAGAGAGAGAGAGGCAAGATGGTCCTGCTGTGAAATTAATAGCTTAAAATAAGGCTTGAACTGCTAAAGTAAAGAACGAACCTTTTTTTTTTGCGTTGGAAGGAGGAAGAGAAAATGTTAACCAGAAGGATCAGTCACAGAATAATATCCTTCATGTTAAATTAGAAGAGAAGGACTCTACTGAATATGGTACATCAGAATCTATTGAAGCAGTCTGGAGAAGAGGCTCTCTGGATGTCCATCGCATAATAACTTCAGAAAAGCACAATGGTTTTAAAACTTATCTGAATGTCCCATTCAGCTGCAGTTGTAAAGAGTGATATGCTTCCAAAAAATTCCAAAGTTATAGACTAGAACAGACATGTCAAACTCATGATGTCATGTGATGTCGCGCAACGTATCGGGACAGTTTTGCCATTGCTGGCAATGGAGTGGGCGCAGCTTCTGTGTGACGCATCTGGCCTGCGGGCTGACAGTTTGACACTCCTGGACTAGAACATAGAATAACAGAGTTGGAAGAGATCTTGGACGTCAAGTACAACCCACTGCTCAAGCAAGAGATCTTATACCATTTCTGACAAATGGCTGTCCAGTTTCTTCTTGAGAGCCTCCAGTGATGGAATATCCACAACTTCTGAAGGCAAGTCATTCTAAATCTGGTTGCCTTCATTTTCTATTCTCTGTCTTTTCTGGATCTGACCCATCCTTTATACTTTACACCAGACATGTCAAACCTGCGACATCACGTGATGTCATGCAACATATCAGGACAGTTTTGCCATTGCTGGCAATGGGGTGGGCATGGCTTCCACGTAATGCGTGCGGCCTGTGGGCTGGCAGTTTGACACCCGTGCTTTACACCATGTATTTTTAATAATATGACCAGTAGTGGGATTCAGCCAGTTCACACCACTTTGGCATTACGGGTAGCTAATTTTTTGTTGCCCAGGCCCAGAATGGACTTCCAGAAACAGCATCCACACAGAGAACCAGTTATTCACAGATTTGAATTCCACCACTGAATATGACTAATGTTTTAAGCAGAAACAATTCATGAATTATAATTCCTACATTTAATATATGAGCTTTCCCTGCTAAATAAGGATAGAATTCTTAGATCAGATAGCAATTTTTGCAATCCTTCATTTTGACTGATGATACACAATATACTGGCTATTGTAGCTAATTATTGCACATTGATTGGCTTTAATATTTCAACATTCTAAATTATTGCAAGATATTTTTAATGCACAGTCCTGATCTAATGTTACTTAACATTTCATTTAGTCTTACAATGCTTGCAAATCTCCATTCTACTTTGTTATGTTTTTATTACTCTCTACTTTTCTTCTTAATTGTGGTTTTAACTATTTTTTAAAAAATAAAGTTTAAAGTGCCACTTCAATTTTTGTGTCTCGTTCCTATTATCCCAATCCCAAAGCCAGTACATATGTTTTATGCCCTATTGCTGTCAGTCTTAGTCAAGTATCTTTTCTAAAAATGAGTTGCTAAACGTTTTCAACAGCAGTGTCCATAGAGTGCAGTAGATAATTAAAAAGTACAATATTGTGATGTTGAGGCATGTACAATGGGGATGGGGCATGAATCTATCATCTTACCTTTTTTGACCCTCTCCTCTCTAGCACTTCTGGTTTTCAATTTCCTAATTCTGAGATGATGAGTCAGCTACCTCTACTAGTGCTTGGTGATTATTCTGCCTCAATAAATGGATATGTTTTTATACAGATAATCATCTACTTACAGCCATTCATTTAGTGACTGTTCAAAATTACACCAGCACTGAAAAAAGTGATTTATGACTATTTTTCACATTTACAACTGTTGCAACATCCTATTGTCACATGATCAAAATTTAGGTTCTTGGCAATTGACTCTTATTTATGACGGTTGCAGTGTCCCAGGGAAATGTGATCACCTCTTGCAACCTTTTGACAAGCAAAGTCAATGGGGAAGCCAGATTTATTAACAACTGTATTACTAATTTAACAACTGCAGTGATTCACTTAACAACTGTGGCAAGTACGGTTGTAAAATGAGGCAAAGGACAAGTAACAACTGTCTTGCTTAGCAATAGAAATTTTGGGTTCAATTGTGGTTGTAAGTCAAAGATTACCTGTATACACGAATATTCTATGTAACGTGTAGGCTTTTTAGATAATGCTTCATCTAGAAATTACAGGATCTGGGCTTGAATATGAAGAGCAGCAGTCTGATGACGGTGGAGTGGAGTTATTATCCTTTGATTATGCTAATTGTATCTTAGTGTTTCCATCTGTTCTCAAGCCTAACTCACTTGAATCTGTTTCATGACATTCAGTGATTGTGAATGATTTTTTTCTGGAATTAGCTACAATTTATTGTATTTGCTACTAAAAGTGATTTTCTTACAAAATATTCAGCCTCAGGATGATATCCCATGATCCAGAGGAGAAATCTGTGAATCTTGTAGGTGCCTGGGCCAAATCATTGCAGTATTTGAGGCAACTAATGGCTCATAGACTTTACATAACTGCAAGAATACTGTGCATAAAAGTAGTAGGATATTTGTTTCCATGCCCACGTTGCTGCAGAACACTTATTCTCAGTTTGTGTATATCACATTGCTGGCTCTGTGAGTATCAGGAACAATAGGATATTGGTTCTATGATTTTGAAGCAATATTCCATGTATTCTTTGGCTTTTAGTATTACACTCCCAACAGTATGGCAGTTGACAGAATGTCAACTCTGAAGCTTTGTTAATAGTTTCTGACACCCATTCAAAAGTCAGCTTCTGTATGTCCCAGCTTGTCAAATGATACTGTTCTGAGCAGATCATTTAAAGGGTGTTGGATCCCTATTGCTTGTGTAAAATCCTAACAGATATTGTACCATGCCTGGCCCAATAGTCTCCTGAACTCAGCTACAGATCAGATGGGTGGGAGTGGAAATACTAAAATAATATGCACTTTTTCGCATTTGGCTTCACTTCATGTTCATTTGCTCCATGAAATACGTGGGCTGTTTGCCTTTGTTCCATTTTAGTCTTTATGGTTGCTAGGGCTTTAATCCGAGTTGTGATCATGTACAGCAACATCCCATGTGTTGAATGGGAAAAAAAGTAATACCTTTTGTGAATAACTTGGGGAACAGTAGAAATCTTCAAAAAAATATTTTACAGAAAAATCAGTCAAATAGCGTAAGACCATCCAGGTCAGGCAAGTTCTGCTAAAACTCATTATCAGCATTGAGCATTTAAAATACTTGACTAGTTCTAAGTCACATGATGAAGCTATCATCAGTAGGAAATTTTTCTATCTCTTTCATTCATTTTCTAACTGCTTCAGGTCTATACATATGTGAATTCTGCCATTTTTCTTTTAGTTTGCTTCATCGGTGCATACTAATCTACAGTATTGATTTGGGATTTTTTAATAACCATATTTAGCTTTATTTTGAGAATATATAGACTGTGCAGTACTGGATCAGATGAGCTGCATAGAGTAGATCCAAGCCAGTGAAAGGGATCAAATCAGTGGTGGGATTCAAATATGTGAACAACCGGTACTCTGTGTGGGTATCATTTCTGGAAGTCCATTCTGGGACTGGGCGACAAAAAATTAGCTACCAATTAATGGCTGAACTGGCTGAATCCTACCACTGGATCAAATGTAGAGACTGGATCAAGTAGATCTAACCCAGGGACATGGGTCAAATGAAGAGGTGGGAACAGTGAGTGAGAAAACCAGCTACAAAAGCCTTTTGCTAATCCAGATATTTCCTTGGGCATTTCTGTAAGAGTTGGTTTGCTTAAATATAAACTGTCATTCTGAAACATTCTGTGTCTTTAGGAGGACTTCCTCCTAAAGGGTAAGAGTAGGTAAGAGTGAGAGAGAAAAGATGGACTGTGAATATCTCAGAAGCCCATTAATTTGATTAGCTTAGCTTTGTTTCAAATAGTTCCTGTATCTGTATGATACAAGTTCATCAAAGCCTGGCACTCCACAAGCAATTCTATCAACAGACACATTGATCTACAACTAGCCTACTATCCCCTCAGAATCCAAACCAACTGCACAGCCAACCAGAGACAACATTGACCCTCAAACAACCCACATAAGATCCCCCTCCCACCACCATTCACCTCCCAATGACCCTGACCTGATGTAACCTCCCCATCACAAGACTCAGTGATGACTCACATCTGACCCATCACAGATCCTTACTTGACACACCCACACCTGAAGCCCTTATAAACAGAAGAAAACTGAGATCCCTTAAACTCCGCTGAAGATGTTACCTAGCCTGATAATAAAACATCCAAAAATTAACCCACAAGCTCAGAGAATGAACCTTCATTCTCAGGTATACTTTTTAACTGTTGTCTTGGATCTTAATAAAATATTTGTTATTTAAAAATATGTTTTCACTGCTCCTCCATGAACCCAAAATCATACCTTTTGTCGGGCCCGACATGCCCGACATCCGACGAGGCCCCGGGACGACTCACCGGCGGGCTGGCAGATGCCCGCAACCGGCCTCGTGACCAGCTGCAGATGCCTGAAACCGGCCCTTTCCTCTCCGAGGCTTTCCGGCGAGTCGGGGATGAGCGCGCCCGCCGGGATAACCCAGCATCCACCGGGGCCTTCTGGCGGGCCAGGAAAGAGCGCTCCCACCAGTCCGTCACAGCGGCCATCTGCCACTTCGACCCAGCGGACTTCCGGCAGGCTGGGGGAAAGCGCGCTTGCACAGTGTTCCCCTGGAGGCCCTCTCCAGGAGATGGCCCGTTCCAGGGCCTTGCCTGTTTTTCCCCGGGGCCTGCAACCGGAACTGGAGGGCCTGCCTACCGTGCCAGCACAAAAGCCACCTGCTGCCGGCCTTGCTGAGGAGCTGCAGAACAGGTGGTGACAGAGAACAGTCCAGGCTGGGCAGGCCGTGGCAGTTCAGGGACCTGTGGGGGGTGACGGGGGTGTACAGACGTGGGCCTGCAAGGGGGGCCGCCCTGGCTGGGGGTTGGCTTATCATCTGCAGTGGTGGTGGGGCAGGACCAGGGAGGGTACGCACCTGTGGTACGGGATGGTGGTCCACGTGGAGAGCAGGGGCCAAAGGGTGGAGGCCAGAGGGGGTGGTGCTTAAGTAGGGGGGTTTGGGTTGTTGGCTTGTTTGGGCGTGGTGAAGGGTGTGGGCCTCGTCGGCTATTTAGCAGCATTGGTTGGGCTGTGCAACCAACGCTGACTTTGTTTGTCTTCGGGCGTTTGTTTATGGTGCGGAATAAACGTTGCTCAGAAGAACCAGCTCTCGTTCCGGTCACATTCTTTTGCCTCCTCGGACGGGGGGCTGATACCTTTCCTGCAATTAAGCCTATAGAATATTTCTGTTTATATGTGAATAAAGGTAAAGGTAAAGGTAAAGGTTCCCCCACACATGCGTGCTAGTCGTTTCCGACTCTAGGGGCCGGTGCTCATCTCCGTTTCAAAGCTGAAGAGCCAGCGCTTGTCCAAGGACGTCTCCGTGGTCATGTGGCTGGCATGACTAGACGCCAAAGGTGCACGGAACGCTGTTACCTTCCCACTATAGTGGTCCCTATTTTTCTACTTGCATTTTTACATGCTTTCGAATTGCTAGGTTGGCGGAAGCTGGGACGAGTAACAGGCGCTCACTCTGTTACACGGCACTTGGGATTCAACCCGCCAAACTGCCGACCTTCTGATCAACAAGCTCAGCATCCTAACCCACTGAGCCACTGTGTCCCTTTTATATGTGAATGCATTTCCCTAATTAAAATAAAAGGAACGAATACTAGCTGCAATCACTAATTTGCAATATTAACCATATAAGTAAAATATGTGTTATTTTGTTTCAGTATCTAAATATTAGCCTATTATCCCCAAACAGTTCCAAAGTCTTTTTAACATGTTTTAAGAAATACATTTTAATTGCTCTAATTTCTTGGGAAAACTTAAACGAGTATCATGAAGTATTATGAGAATTCCCCCAGAGATGAGACAGTCAAATTTGTCATTGGTGTTAAACAATGAAGAAACAAATAAAATGGAGACTAAAGTTTATCCCAACTGGCAACTGGTATTTAAGACTTTTTTAATGAAAAGAAGGACTAGGAGTGACTTGATAGCAGTGTTCCAATATCTAAGGGGCTGCCACAAAGAGGGGGTCAATCTATTCTTCAAAGATAAGAAGCAATGGATGAAAACTAATCAAGGACAGAAGCAACCTAGAACTAAAGAGAAATTTCTTGACAGTTAGAACAATTAATCAGTGGAACAACCTGCCTCTAGAAGCTGTGAATGCTCCAACACTGGAAGTTTTTAACAAGAGATTGGAAAACTATTTGTCTGAAATAATATAGAGTTTTCTGCTTGAGAAGGGGGTTGGACTAGAAGCCTTCCAAGGTCCCTTCCAAATCTGTTATTCTGTTATTCTAAATGATAACTTGATAGGAATTGTGAGATAAGACTAAAAAAAGGAACAAACAAGAATGAGGGTGAGTGGGAGAAAATCCACGGTATGTCAGAATGCCACTAAAGTAATCCAGGTCATGAATAAGATTCTTTTTCATATCAATGAAGATTCTTAGTCATCCAGTAAGCTTTTTTTTCATGCCACAAAAACAATTCTGCCTGTTATGAGTCACAAATTATGTCCTTCCATACACATTTAATGTGACCTCGTTCTGAAGTATAGGTGACCCCAGAGGCTACATGTAATACCACATATCAGATGTGCAATTTTGTATTGAGAACCAGAATGATGCAGTGATTAAAGGCATTGGATTAAAGCTGGGTGACTAGGTATTCTACTTCTGCTATAGGCATGAAAACTTTGGACTTTGGACCCATCACTCTCCTTCTGGCCTAGAAATAATGCAATGGCAAACTGTGAAAATATTGCCAAGAAAACAGAGGACTTGAAGGTACTTTTTTAAACTACAAATAGAGTTTGACTAATAGCTGTTTTTCAATCACTCATGCTATTTCAGATTGGAAATAAAGTCCAGTGAGCATAGCTGATGTGCCTAGCACAGTAGCACATTCTCTTCATTGTTTTATTGCTCTGAGTATGTATTTATATGTACATGTTCATAAACTAATTCCTTCTTATCTTAGCTTTATCTGGATAATCAAATTTCATTTGATTATCAATTTCATTTGATTATTGCATGAGATTCTGGTATGTGTCTGGAAAGAGGCTCACATTTAGATGTCAGTTTTGTTTCACAATTAAATGTCAGCTTTCACCATAATTACTTCTCCAGCTGACTATAGTCTTCTTGTATTATTATGCTTCAATTACAGGAAGATGTCAAGAGGGATCTCTTTCCCCATTTTTACCCCAGATTGGGATATCTGGACAGCTAGGAGACATTACAAGTAATGGAAAAAATGCAATAAAAAATAGCAGCACCAGCACTGCCTTCTTCGCCCCATCTATTGATAAAGTACACTCAGGAACCCTATTAATTCACATGAAATTATGAAGCATCTCAATAATAAATGAATTAATGCTTTTTTTCTCAGAGTAGAATCATTTTAAGAAACTGCAGTGCAACTTTTGGGACAGGATTACATAAATATAAACTATGGTTTGTATTCTTTAGAATTCACATTTTACGTCCTTTATTTTCATTTGGGTAATGTAAAAACAAGTAGAAAGCCAAGTCCCAATAGCCATATTAAGCATAAGAGATGTGAGTTAGTTTAGATCCTGCTACAATTCATATGAAGTTCCACCAGTATCAGTGACTGTAATAGCAACCATGATTTGTGTACTATGCATGCTAATGAGTCATAACAGGATAAAAAAGATGCAATATCACAAGTATACAATTTCATATTGCACAAATATTCCAAGTGTATTAAATATTCCTTTTCCATTTTCCAGGTAAAGATTCTAAGATTTTAGAGGAAGGGAATAAATGACCAGCTATTAGTAAACCTACGAACAGATATAAACTTGACAGAAAAGATACCTTTTCTCCAGAAGATCGGACCTTTAATTTCCATCTGCTTCTGCCGATATGGCCAATGGTAAAAATAATATGGGGTCTTGTCGTCCAAATTTTGGAAGCCAACAAGTTTCTAATTCTTATAATGATCCATCCTCTTTGCTTTTATTTGCCCATTTTTTCTAGCACTTTTATGAGGAGGGAGGTGAAAACCTTTTCTAAATAGGTTTTGTGGGATTTATTTTAGGTGTGGACAATTTATGTTTCAATGAGCTATAGCATACTGTTCTTCCATTTGAAATTATGGGGGAAAATATTTCTGAGAATATTATGCACAATAGACATTCATGTGTGTTTCTTTATATGTATGTATGTATGTATGTATGTATACAGTATGTGTATGTGTGTATGTGTGTGTGTCTTGAGTATTTTTTATGCACCCTGTTGAGCCAAATATGGGGAGAAGAAGTCTTTTGCCTGTATCAGCCCAAACTAGGGCCATCCACCATTTATGAACAGGTGAAGGGCACCCCCATGGGGTCCCCGATCTCCGGAGTCATTGCTAAGGCAGTCCTGCAACAATTGGAGACCTGGGTGATGTCCACATATCGCCCCAAATTTTGGGTGAGATAGGTGGACGACACATTTGTGGTCATCAAGAAGCAGGACAAAGATAGGTTTATGGGTGAGCTTAATTCTGTCTACCTTGATATTCGCTTTACAGCAGAGGAAGAAGCCAACAGAGCTCTGGCCTTCCTGAATGTGCTGATTAGCCATCAATCAGACGGCTCCCTTTGCACATCCGTCTACTGTAAACCCACCCATACGGACAGGATACTCCATTACAAGAGCAATCACCCAATGATTCACAAAGTTAGCTGTATTAGAACCCTTTTTAAGTGAGTGGATATGCACTGCAGTACACATTAGGTGAAAAAGGAGGAAAGGTGCCATCTTTACCACGTCTGCAGAAGCAATGGATATCCACTAAATTTCATCAGGCAATATAGCAAACCATGTGAACCTGTCCGTAACCAACATGAAAACATCTCGATGGCACGGATAACACTGCCTTACATTCATGGTGTATCCGAAGCCACGGCACACATACTGGCCCCCCATAAAGTCAGTGTTGCCCACAAACCTGATCAGACCTTGCGTGCTCATGTCATGCACCCAAAAGATCCACTCCCCAATGAAGAGAAGTCCTCAGTCTTATATAAGATGGCATGTGAGCACTGCCACTATAATTATACTGGGGAGACTGCAAAACAGCTGAGGACTAGGATATACGAACACAAGTTTGCAATCAAAAGAGAGGAACAATATTCACAGGTGTGGGCACACATGGACAAATACAATCACACCTTCGATCTGGTGGGGGTTAAGGCAATCACCTGTGACAACACCAAGGGTGGATGATTGTTCAAAGAAGCCTGGTATTCTGACCACCTCTCAATCAACCATCATATAGACCCCCCCCTGCATACCAAGCCCTTAGGATTTGGGAAAAGGAATGGCACAGACAACGTGAATGCAGACAATGTGAACACTTACAGGGCACATCGCCAAACCAGGATCAGGACTGCATAGCTACACAACAACCCCACACCACAGAACGTGAGAAAGAGGAAGAGCAACCATCAAGATCCTTTGGTATGAAAACACATGCAATGACAAGAGCAATGGCTATGACTGATAGAACAGATAGCAATCCCCCTCAGACAGCAAACACTCAGAGACAATCGCAGCCTACAAGAACGAGTGCGAGGCGGCTCGAGAAAATATGGCTGATAGAAATGACCAGACCGGTGATGCTATCCATGAGTGCACTGGGATAGAGTCAAAACTAAAACAGTTTTAATGCACTTAGCTTTCATTGGCCAACTGCCAATGTTGTCAGAGTAAAGTTGCTGGAGATGAGGGAACACGGTTATATTGCCGGCATTTTTTGCACTCTGCTCATAAAGCGCATCAAGGGTCTATTCGCTTCTGCCGGCCCTATTGTCCTGAGCTGCCTCACACTTACTCTTGCCCATGTGTTCTCAGGTTGAGGGCACTGCGCCCTCCTCATAAACTGCAAATGTGTCCAGATGCCTGTTGTCAGGGGTGGATCGTGAGCTGTTCTTTTAGCCGTGATCAGTTCTCCTGTTGTCTCACATGCCTTCATGCTAGATGTTTTAGGGGTTCCCCCCTTCCTTTTCACCCATCGCGATGCATTGGCACCATGCGGTCAAGAGGTCCTGGACCTGCCTTGAAGGCACCCTCCATAAATGCTTGCATTGCTCGTGCTGTTCTTCCCAGTTCCTGAGTGCTTGATAAGCGGGGAGCAGATCTATATGCCAGTTAATTGAAAATTTGTCAGAGAACCAAGCCTCTTTGAGCAGTCAGCCACCCTTGGTACTGTCCTGGGCAATGGCCTCAGCCCCTGCCAAGTCAACAGTATGGTTATGACTGGCCATGTGCGCCCACACCTGTGAGTGTTTGTTTGTTTGTTTGTTTTTTGCTGTCTGACAGCAAGTTCATGTTCATGCATCCTGGTTCTCAGTCATTTTGCTGTCTCCCCATCGTAGTTACAATGACAGCTCTCACTTCTCACCCTGTACATCACTGAGGACCTTTCCTCATTGGGGAGCGGGTCCTTTGGATGCATTACACTAGCACGCAGGGTTTGGTCAGGTTTATGGGCAATACTAACATTATATGGAGCTAATATCTATGCCATGGTTTCGGATACGCCATTGATATAAGGCAGCATTATCCATGCCATCGGCATGCCCTCCTGCTGGTCCTTAAGAGACTCGTATGGCCTGCTGTACCGTCTGATGAAATGTAATGGATTCCCGTTACTCCTGCAGATAAGGTAAAGGTGGCAGGCAGACCCATAACATGCTCTATGAGCAGAGCACAAAAAACGCTGGCAATATAACCGTGTTCCCTCATCTCTGGCAATTTTACTCTGACGACGTTGGCAGTTGGCCAATGAAAGCTAAGTGCATTAAAACTGTTTTCGTTTTGACTCTATCCCGGTGTTCGAGTATTCTTTTCTAGCACTAACATGCCCGGCATTCATATTTTTAGTCTAATTAAAGAGATATATACATATACACACATATACATATATATATTTATACATACGTGTGTGTGTGTGTGTGTTTGTGTGTGTGTGTGTGTGTGTGTGTGGTTTAGCTTTCTTTTTCTCTACTCCAGTTAGTGTGAATGGATGAAAGAACTTGCATGCTTTTCAGGAAACAATCAGCCTGCAGCCATCAAAAGCAAAATATCAAAAACAATTGCAATAGAATAACATTTTTTTTCCACTGGGAATGGACTGGACAAATTTTGAAGGTCTATATAAATCAGATTTATATTTCATGTTTGAGACATTGTGTGTCATATGCTCATAATATATATATATATATTTCTCGGTGTGGCCAGTGTAACCAGAATTCTCAGCTCTTTCTTTGACCACAGGCAAAACATTTGTAATAAAAATGAAATATTTTCCTCCTCCCCTATTTTTGGTTTGAAACTGACTATCACCCTGTTACAGTTAAAGATATGTACATTTGCAATTAATAATAGTATGAGTAAAATTCAGAGGTTAAAAATGTTGCTTGTATTTTTTTTAACCAAATGCTTGGTCTAATAAGTGATGTTATTTATTGGGTTGAATTTATCACTCCAGGAAATGATTGTTATTTTTTTTCAGTTATTTTGCTCTCTAGGGCATTGGAATGTTGTGTGTGCAGCTAGTTATATTAATCTGTTAATCTTTTTCAGGGTTCTTGTATCTAAGAAAGGATAAACCGTAGGAGTGTTACAGATGGCTGCATCTATTTGCATCACTTTACAGGAAATAGTTAATATAGTTTGCAATTATAATTAAGCAACTGAAGCAGTGTTGATCTTTTCTGTTGAACATAATTTGACACCTTGTGCTGGTGGTGTTTCCATTCAGTTTGGAATCATACTTACAGAAAAAAATATATAATGTGGTGCATGGTTGCATCTAATATGCTATAACCAACACCTCTGGTTAATTTCTTTGAAGGCATTCTGTTTTGCCTCTTCTTTCTAGCCTTGGTTCTTTTCATGAATGAAGGCAAATATATGTGTCCCAGGATAAGGTTGCAGGATCCAATCTGGGTCTGTCACCGAGACCAGAGGTTTTTGCCTTCTGAGCTTTTGGAATTATACTGGAGCCATCATTTACTTGTGCTGCCAATCGGGTTGTTCATCTCAATCCAATTCCTTCTTGGTCCAATTCCTTCTCCCCAATCCAGTCCATACAGAATTGCAGGATTGCAGGATTTGCTTGTTTTTGGAGAACTACAGCTGAACTGCTAAATACTTAGATTTCAGGAAATGCATTAAAAGTTATTACTAGAATCAGACATTCATCTGTATCTCATATATATGTGTAACCAAGTCATAAGAGATGGAATATGCTCATGTTTGGAAACTGTGTCTTTTGCATTAACAATATGGAATATTATTTGTAACCTGAGCTTCAGAGTTAGATATTAATTGTGTATAAATGGAAATGTCTGTGTGGAAATAAATACCACATTTAAAGATAAAACTACACTATCTGTAATAAGGCAAGCAAAGTGACTGGTAGATTCTCTCCCTGCTTTCAGTCGGAATAATCACTGCTTATATGTGAAAGAGCCAATGCTTTGGGGACCAAATGATAGCGCACAAAATACAATGACATTCCAATTAACATTAAAGTCTGGTTAAAATATTTATGTAGAGATGGCCAAAACATTCTGCTGAGAAATAAATCTGGCAGGCCAATGGCATTTTGCAGATTTATCAGTCAACTTTTCTTCCTTCTCTTTAGATTTAATTTTTACAAGGTGTTAATAGCAGTTCAGTTTTTGGGACAGTCTCTGCAAATGATTTTGTCTCAGCAAGTGGCAAGGATATGCATCACTATTTTACTTCTAGTTCTCATTGCCGGCTTCTTACTTCTTTATAATCTCTATCCTTATGAAATTCCAAATTGTGCAAGAGGACTTTGTTATTTTTTTTTTTGCATAAAATAGCCATTTTTCTTTCTTTTTAGTCTTTATAATATGTGTCGAGAGTGATAAACTCTACACAGAGAGAGCAGTGCTGTGTTTACCTTTTTAGCTACACAAAAACTATTAGTAATACAACTCTGTGGATGTCTATTCAGAAGTATCTCCCACTCAGTTTAATGAGTTTTATCTGAAGAAAGTAAGAACAGAACCTACTGCTATCTTATTCCTTGTGAGAAAACATTGTTGAATGTGTTTTCTGATATATATCTATAGAAACAGATAGTAAAGAGGGGGGGCACTCTTATCTAAAATGCCACTCCTCTGTAAGTGGCAAGATTATTTGTCCTGTTATTTTCATTTAACCGGTGATCTTTAAATAATATATGTATATTGGCAGTAGCTTTGCTCGAGTAACTGTTAATTTGAAGGAGTTGTAATCAGTACAAAATTCAGTAAGTGCTTTTTATAATAGGGCTGAGCATAATGAATCAATTTGGTATTCATGCAGATGTCACATGTAATTTCAGAGCTGTTATACTGTAATTTTGGAGCACTTAATAGAGATTATGGTGGTGGCAATTTTGTCACTCTAGAGAAGGGACTTTTACATCATATATTTCCAGCATCTCTCACTTTGCATTCTTATTCAGAAATTAATGCAACCCTCCAAAAATGTTCTTCTGTTTGGGACCCCTCTAAATGGAGCAGGCAAACACATGAAAAGAAGAGAATAGCTGTAGCTAAGAATTGAACTCTGGGCTCCTTGGTCCTATCTGAGCTTGGTTATTTGCTTGCAGACATTTCATTACCCAACTAGGTAATATCATCAATGCTAATGAGTGCTAGCACTAATGATGTTACCTGGTTGGGTAATGAAACACTTGCAAACAAATAACCAAACTCAGATAACACCAAGGAGCTCAGATAACAGAGAAATCATCCCAAACTGGCAAAAGATACATGAAAGACATTTCCTTTTGTGTGCTTTTATTTCCACCCTTTGCTCTGTGTACCATGTTGTGTCAGGAAAAATTCACAGGTTCTAAAGAGATACCACAGAGGGAAGTAAACAGAAAAGTCCCATTCAGTTAACCTCTAAGTGCTTCTTAGAAACCAACACTTAATTGAATCATAACAATCCATCTCATTGAGGAAACATTTGCAAGGCATATCAATGCAAATAAAGCTTCACCTTTCTGTCAAAAAGCTCACACTTCTTAATTCTAGGGTCAGAACAAGTTAAGAGAGTCTATTTTAAAGCACTGTCCATGTTTCTTCCTTCAATTAATTTGCTTGGGCTTTAGTGTTTTGAAGAATGGGGCATGCAGATTAAATAGCAAAAGAAGGCAGCACTGTGGAAATGGACATAAATAAGCAATTTCCAAAGATCCTGGGAGGAGGAGAAGGAGGAGGGGGAGGAGGAGGGGGAGGAGGAGGAGGAGGAGGGGGAGGAGAAGGAGGAGGAGGAGGGAGAGGTATTTATAATATTCAGTGTTTCATTTCTTATTTCAGGAGAGCATTAGTACTGATAGATCTTCAAGGCTTTCAGGGGTGTCATCAATTCTCCAAGCAAGTTTTGTCCTAACCTTAGGCTTGCTTAACTCAATCCTTTCTTTAGCTTTAACTTTACAAATGAAGCTATCTCTGGCCAAGATTATCTGTTGAGATAAGTAGAAAGCTTTTTATTTATTATCTTTTATTCACCAATCTTCAGGACTTCAGCATCACTGAAGTTTTAATACCATCTTCCATTAATTATCTGAAAATTTGGATCCCATGCTGGTTATGAAAATAGAATGGCTTCTATAAGACTATTTAAATAGTCTTGTAACTTGGAGCCACTGGAATCAAGGAAGGTATCCCATATGAAATTCAGAAAAGAGACAAAAATGTATTTAAATGGGGATATCTGACATGAATATGAAACAATCAGTGCATTACCAAACCACAGCCAGCTAATGTAGTCTGAAATTCAGCCATCCATTCCTCTCCGTAAAGCAATAATATCTAATGGGAGAGGAATGGACTTGACGAATGATGGAGAAATAAAATTGCATGGCTAAAAGAAAAGGGAGAAATCATGATGGAATAGAATCTTTCCTCATTAATGAACCTTCTGCTAGATACTTGTTTCATCAAAACCCAAAACAAGAGCTAAACAAGCTGTTGCAGAAAAAAATAAGACTAACTAAATGAGGGCAGATATGATATTATTGCCATTAAGGAAACTTGGTGGGATGAAACCCACAAATGGAACATGCAGATAGAGGGGTTTAAATTATTTAAAAGAAACAGACCAAATAAAAGAGGAGGTGGAGTTGCACTTGTATATAAGGAGTAACTACATCTCTATAGAAATAGAGCACAACAATGATGAAAACTGTCATGAATCCATTTGGGTCAATATAAAAGGGGAAAAATGGCATTGCCATAGGTCCATACTATAGGCCACCAAACCAGACAGAGGAAATAGATGAAGTTTTTGCTAGTCAGTTATCTAAGGTATGTAATGGGGAACTGTAACTACCCTGACATCAACTGGGAGACAAACTCCACACCAAGTGGAAGATCAAACAGGTTTCTGACAAACCTAGCAGACAACTTTGTCTCCCAAAAAGTAGAAAAGGGAACTAGGAAGTTGGCCATATTGGATTTAAAATAGATTAGAATAGAGCTGGAAGGGACCTTAGAGGTCTTCTAGTCCAGCCTCCTGCTCAAGCAGGAGAACTTATACCAGGGGTGTCAAACTCGCAACGTCATGTCATGACGTATCATGACTTTTTCACCGTTGCCCAATGGGGTGGGCATTTGCAAAACTAATGCTTTCCAGTGCCAGTTCTGCAGTTCTGTCATAATTGGTCAATTGCTTTATTTTGGATAGATACAGAAGTAACAAGAAATGTTCTATATATTAGGGCTTTTAAATAATTATCTGATTGTATTGCATTTCTTTGGTTTGAGAAGTGATTGACATATATGATCCTGTCTCTTTAAATCTATGTTTAAAACATTCATTCCCCAGCCACCCCTCCACCCAAAAATAGAATATGATTTTGAAACCCTGAGATTCTGTTATCTCTTTAAGAATAAGTTTCTAGCCCTCTGGGAAGCCACTTAAAATGTATCAACAAACATCTACTGAAATTAAGCTTGCCCAGAGGAAAGTACAGGTAAGCCTATGAGAGATTTGTAGCATTGGGGAGGGGCTGGGAGGAATGAGGGCATTTCTCAACTTTCATTTAAACCAAATAACACCAAAAAAAGAAGAAACTTTAGAATGAGAAGTATAAAGCAAAAACTTACTGGTAGCATTCTGACTACTAAATACTGCAGCCAGTTTTGGTCACCATATCACAAAAAAGACGTTGAAAGTTCCCCAAATCACCAGAGGGCAGGACAAGAAAAAATGGTTGGAAACTGATCAAAGAGAGAAGCAACCTGGAATTAAGGAGAAACTTCCTGACAGTGAGGAAAATTAACCAGTGGAACAGCTTGCCTTCAGAAATCATGAGCGCTCCATCACTGGAGGTTTTTAAGAAGAGGTTAGACCACGGGTAGGCAACCTTGGCTCTTCTATGACTCGTGGACTTCCATCTCCCAGAATTCCTGAGCCAGCATGGTTGCCTATCCCTGAGCCAAGGTTGCCTATCCCTCGGCTAGACAGTCACTTGTCTGAGATCGTATAGGTCAGACATTTCAAATTTGCGATGACACATGACTGTTGTGACTCAGGGTCAGCCTGTGGGTTCGGCACCCGGCTCAGATGTATCGGATGACTCAGATGAGGGGGAGGAGGTGTGTGTGGGTGACGAACTGGCTGATGATGGCTTGCAGGCTTGGCAGAGCTCCCAGCCGGGGCCCTCTTCTCAGCTGCGTGAGCCCGATAGTGCAGAGGATGATGACCCACAGCTGGCCCTGTTCAAGGACGCCCGACGCAGGAGGCAGTCGAGCAGGACCAAGCAGAAAAAGGCTGCGGGTCTCCTCGGGAGGAGGCAGAGGGAGGCCACGCCCTGAACTCTAAATAAAAGGAGTGTTTGGGGAAGGGCTGGTTGCTGAAAGCAACTCTTCCGCTTGAGGATTCAAGTTCCAGTGTTTTTGTTTCTTGTTCTGTTAATTGACTAATAAATCTTGGCAGACGCTTTTCAGCCTTGGACGCTCTCCAGTCTCTACTGTTTGAATAGGGGTTTGCTTTATTACAAAGCCGGTAGTTGGCTGGTTCAGAACAGTTTGCTTTCAGCCTCCCACCCCTTACTACTACGATGGAGCAGCTTCGTGCCGAGAATGCTCAGCTCACCCAGCAACTCACTTTGTTGGCAGCTCAGGTGGCTCAACTGCAAGCTCAGGTACATGCTGCACCCCCACCCAGGAGGAAATGTCAGATAGCTATGCCGGATAAATTTGCTGGCAATCCAGAACTGTTTTCTGCCTTCCTGGGACAATGCCAGCTTTTTATCAGCGTGAGAGCAGCTGATTTCCCCACTGACCGAGATAAGGTGGGATTCGTGTTGAGCCTTCTGTCGGGGGATGCAGCTCGTTGGGGCACGCCTCTGCTGGCACAGCCTAGCCCTTTGTTGGATAACTTTGGGGGGTTTTGTGACCATATGCGCCTCATGTACGAGGACCCAATTAAGGCGCAGACCGCCACCCGACGCCTGAAAGCTTTGAGGCAGGGTCAGCGCCCCCTGCAGGCCTATATCAGCGATTTCCGGCTGCTTAGCCAGGATTCCGACTGGAATGAGGCTGCGCTCGTGGATGCCTTCCAGGATGGCTTGTCGGAGGAGATGTTGGATGAGCTGGCCCGCGTGGACATTCCCTCAGACCTGAATGGGCTGATCCATCTTTGTCTGCGGATCGATGCCTGGCTGCAGCAGCGAAAGAGTCGCCGTGCCACCCCACAGACCCCTGCCGCCCCTGTTGTGTGTGAGCCCCCAGTCCAGAGGGAGGAGCCAATGGAGCTGGGTGCCGCCAGGTCCCGTCTCTCGGTGACGGAAATGGACAGACGACGATCGGGGGGGTTGTGTTTTTACTGTGGGGACCCTGGACATTTGGCTGCTTCTTGCCCAAAGAAGCGTCAGCGGGCATCAGTGACCAAGCCGGCCCCGAGAAAGTCCCCTGCTTTGCTGTCGGGAAACGGCCCGAGCCCGATCTAGACGGTGTGATAGATCGGGCGACCCACCACGACCACGCCGAGCGACGCCATTCCGATGGTGCCTGTGAACCTCCACGGCATTTGATTTTGGAGGCACGTCTGATCCTTCCTGGCAAGCCAGAGGGGATTCCGGTCCATGCCTTAATTGACTCTGGGGCTACCACTAACTTTATGGACTCGGCCTTCGTGGCCAAATGGGCTGTTCCCCAGTGTCCGGTGGATCCGCCCATGCTAGTGGAGACTATCGATGGTCGAGTGCTCCTGTCCGGGCCTATTACGACCGCCACGCAACCAGTGTGTATGGCCATCAGTTCCCATGTGGAGGCCATCCAGTTCTACATCACTTCGGATCTGCACTTCCCCGTGGTCTTGGGACTGGCGTGGCTCCGGGCGCATGATCCACAGATCTATTGGTCTCAGAACTTGGTCACCTTCCCAAGTTTGCAGTGCGTGGACCACACCCGCCATATCTGTGCCGGCCAGGTGGAGGGTTCCTCAGGGGTTTCCTTGCCTCCCGAACTGTCCGACTTTGCTGACGTGTTCAGTGAGTCAGAGGCGGACCAATTACCCCCGCACAGGCCCTATGACTGTTCCATTGATCTAGTCCCTGATGCGCCTCTCCCAGTGGGGCGTTTGTACTCCATGTCGGAGCCCGAGTTGGCTGCATTGCGGGACTTCCTGACAAAGAATTTGGCTCGTGGTTTCATCCGGCCCTCGTCCTCGCCAGTGTCTGCGCCCGTGCTCTTCGTCAAAAAGAAGTCGGGCGAGTTACGGCTTTGCTGTGACTACCGGAAACTCAATGCCATCACGGTGCGTAACCGCTACCCGCTGCCCCTCATCCCCGAGCTCTTGGACCGACTCCAGGAGGCTAAGATCTTCACGAAACTGGACCTGCGTGGAGCTTACAACCTCGTCAGGGTTCGGCCGGGTGATGAGTGGAAGACGGCGTTTGGTACTCGCTATGGACATTTCGAGTACACGGTGATGCCGTTTGGCCTGACCAACGCCCCCGCTGTGTTTCAGCATTTTATGAACGACATCTTTCGAGATCTGTTGGACCAGTTTGTCGTGATTTACCTGGACGACATCCTGATTTACTCCCCGTCGCGTGAAGCGCATCATCAGCATCTCCGTCAGGTCCTGCAGCGCCTCCGGAAACATCGGCTGTTTGCCAAGTTGGAGAAGTGCCAGTTCTACCAGGTGACCATCGATTTCCTGGGTCACCGCATTTCTCCTGAGGGCATCGCCATGGAACCGAGTAAAGTTGAGTCGTTGCAGAGTTGGCAACCCCCGCGTCGCGTGAAGGACGTTCAGCGACTTCTTGGATTTGCCAACTATTATCGGACATTCATCCCTGGCTTTGCTGCCTTGACAGCCCCCCTCACCCGGCTCCTGCAGAAGAAGACTCGGTTCCAGTGGAACGCCCCCGAACAACAGGCGTTCCAAGCTTTGAAGGACGCCTTCATGAAGGAGCCCATCTTGAAGCATCCTGACCCGCAATGGCCGTTTGTCGTGGAGGCGGACGCCTCCGACATTGCCATTGGGGCCGTGTTACTCCAGGCAGCGACGCCCAGCGGTACCCTTTTCCCTTGCGCGTATCACTCTCAGAAATTGAATCCCTCGGAGCGCAACTATACCATCTGGGAGAAGGAGCTGCTGGCCATCAAGGCGGCGTTCGAGGCTTGGAGGCATCATCTGGAGGGGGCGCGGCATCAAATCGAGGTCCGGACGGACCACAAGAATCTGGAAAGCCTGCAGACCACTCGGAATTTGAACCAACGCCAGATCCGGTGGTCCCTCTTCTTTGCGAGGTTTGACTTCCGGGTGCGGTACATACCAAGCGGGCACAACCAGAGAGCGGATGCTCTGTCCAGGAAGCCCGAGTACACCCGAGTGGAAGACAAGCTTCCGCCCAGGACAGTGATCCCCGTCGAGTCTTTTGCTGCGGTGCGGGAGCCGGTGGATATACGGGCTCGGATCCGGGAGGCGCAGCAGCAGGAGGCGTGGGTGGCTCAGCGGAAGGAAGAGGTGGGGCCAGATTTGCCTTGGTCGGTCATGGATGGACTCCTGTATTATCGTGACCGGCTCTATGTTCCGGGAGGGCCACTCAGGGGACTCGTCCTCAGCCAGTGTCATGATAACCCGGCTGCGGGGCATTTTGGCCTGTTCAAGACTCTGAACCTGGTCTCCCGTACCTTCTGGTGGCCCCGAGTCCGACACGACGTCCAGTCTTATGTCACCTCCTGCATCCCATGCAGGCAGGCCAAGTCAGCGACAGGGGCCCCGCCTGGTTTACTGCAGCCTTTGCCAACACCCAAGAGACCCTGGGGGGCTGTGTCCATGGACTTTCTGACGGATCTACCCCCATCTTCCGGCTTCACGACAGTGTTTGTGGTGGTGGACATGCTGACCAAGATGGCGCACTTCATCCCCTGTCGCGGCTTACCGTCAGCTCGCGCCACTAGTCGCATGTTCATCCAACAGGTGTTCCGGCTGCACGGCCTTCCCGATAGAGTCGTCTCCGATAGGGGGGCCCAGTTTACAGCCCGCTTCTGGCAGGAGTTGATGCGGGCGTTGGACATTAAGGTTTGCCTCTTGTCCGCGCATCATCCACAAACCGACGGGGGTACCGAGAAGGTCATCGGCATCTTAGAGCAGTATCTGCGCTGCTACGTTAACCTGCAGCAGGACAATTGGGTGGACTATTTGGCCATAGCCGAGTTTGCCTTTAACAACTCGCAGCACACCTCCACGCAGATGACACCGTTCTTGGCCAATGTGGGTTATCACCCCCGGTTTTTCCCCCTTTCTCCCGTGGACTCACCAGAGCCGGCAGCGAACGAATTCATGGCGGAGTTACAGGCGATCCATCGGTTGGTGCGACGGCAGCTGGAGAAGGCCAAGGCCGACTACAAGAGGTTCGCCGATCGGTCGAGAAGGGATACGCCTCCACTATCGGTGGGGGATCGGGTCTGGCTGTCCACCAGGAACCTACCATCCACTCGGCCGGCGAGGAAGCTGGACCACCGTTACCTTGGACCGTTCCCAGTCGAGGCCGTCATCAATCCGGTCGCCTATCGTTTAACTCTGCCACGTTCCCTGCGTGTGCACCCCGTCTTCCATCGGTCCTTGTTGGTCCCCGAACAACCGGCTTGTCCACTTCGCCAAGCGGAACCTCCCCCATCAGGACCTCGCGATGGCGGCAGCACCCCCGAGTACGAGGTCGCCAGCATCCGGGATTCCCGCTGGCTGAAAGGTCGCTTCCAGTACCTGATCGAGTGGAAAGGGTACGGGCCGGAGGACTTCACATGGGAAGACGCGACCGCCGTTCATGCCCCTGCGTTGGTGACTGCTTTTCACGAACAGTTCCCATCCCGACCGCATCCGGATCGGCAGCCCCGGGGGAAGGGCCCTGCGGTGCGGGATAGTGTTGTGACTCAGGGTCAGCCTGTGGGTTCGGCACCCGGCTCAGATGTATCGGATGACTCAGATGAGGGGGAGCAGGTGTGTGTGGGTGACGAACCGGCTGATGATGGCTTGCAGGCTTGGCAGAGCTCCCAGCCGGGGCCCTCTTCTCAGCTGCGTGAGCCCGATAGTGCGGAGGATGATGACCCACAGCTGGCCCTGTTCAAGGACGCCCGACGCAGGAGGCAGTCGAGCAGGACCAAGCAGAAAAAGGCTGCGGGTCTCCTCGGGAGGAGGCAGAGGGAGGCCACGCCCTGAACTCTAAATAAAAGGAGTGTTTGGGGAAGGGCTGGTTGCTGAAAGCAACTCTTCCGCTTGAGGATTCAAGTTCCAGTGTTTTTGTTTCTTGTTCTGTTAATTGACTAATAAATCTTGGCAGACGCTTTTCAGCCTTGGACGCTCTCCAGTCTCTACTGTTTGAATAGGGGTTTGCTTTATTACAAAGCCGGTAGTTGGCTGGTTCAGAACAATGACATTGCGCAATGTATCGGAGCTTTTTCACCATTGCCGGCAATGGGCTGGGTGTGATTTCCCGATGATGCATCCGGCCCACAGGCCAGCAGTTTGACACCCCTGGTATAGGTCCTCCTGCTTGAGCAGGGGGCTGGACTAGAAGACCTCCAAGGTCCCTTCCAGCTCTATTCTAATCAAAGGGTAATTTTAAAAAAACGCTCCTTTCAATGCACTTGTTCAATGGTTTCTCAATATTTGGTTTAAACTTTTTTAATAGTAAAAAGGGGAGACAATCATTATTTTCTTCTTCTTTTTCTGCAGACATTTGTATCACCTCTGTCACCAAGAACTGACAAAGTTAGCCTGTCCTACTGAACTTAAAACTCTGTGCAAATGAAAAGCTCTTTTTGCCCATGGAAGAAGACAAAGGGATCTAAACCATTCCTACTGTTCTTTTATACAGAGAAAAATCAAGATGGGGTGAGGGGGGCAGCTGGTGAATTTTCAAGCAGTCTGAAGGATTTCTTCCTTGGATGAGCGATACCCAGAGAAACAACTTTTTTTTTAATCCTGAGAATTCTAGTATAAGTTCAAGCATTTTTTTCCCTTGAAGGAGTCAACAATGAAAGTTATAAACTAAGCAAAACTTGAAACAAGGAAGATAGGAACTATTTTATCCATTTTATTTATTTTTAAAAGGTTAGATAAAATGGATGCTTTATTTCATACATTAAGGTAAGATTTTAATTATGGGGAAAAATAGAATTGCTTGCTGCAGAAATGTGATTCCATTATTCAAACTCTTTATCATAAAAATTAAAAAGAGAGTCATTTTGATGAGTTCAAAGGTCATTTGTACTTTGAAATCTTTCTCATGCATGCACAGACACATACAGATATACTATCCCTGATCTGGCAGTGAATGTTGCATTGCCAATCTACAGTACATCACACAAGCACTTCTATACTATTCATTAAAACAGCCACATCTTTTTCCAGGTTTCCATACAATCTTGAAAAAAAGTTACCGTTATGTAAGAGTCCTTCCATGATTTTTTTTATACTAGATCTATCTTTTTTAAGCTGCTATTGAAGTCTGAAAAGGACATCACTGCTTTAATTAGTAGCAGGGTGGTATTATACTTGTGCTCTCATGAAATCTGAAAGACATTTCTGGAAGCATTTTCATTGACCAGTTTATTTCATCTTAATCCTATTTGCTTACATTATTTACTAAGAAATGGTATGGAAATATAGACAGGCTTTTCCTAAGGTCTGACCAGAGAACAGATTAAAAAAAAATTCCCTCTTCCATATCTTTAGACATTCTTTTTTATGTTCCTTTCAAATACAGAACTGCAATTTTTCTCTTTTGTCAAGGGCATGTCACAAGACAGGAAACATTTAGATTTAGTGATTATGTACCCCTTTACAATCTATCCCAATCTACATTGACACATCTCATTTCATTGCCTTCCAACATCCAAAGAGCTAGAGCATAGGAGTGATGAATTTTGGGGAGGAGATGGACAAGAGTTTGCCAGTTGAAGATCTTTTTTATCCAAAACTAAAACAATGAAGTAGCATCAAAAACAACCCAAATTCTATTTTACCCACTGTCCTATCACTTACCTTTTGTCTAAGCCTAATACTGGTACTTTATTAACATGTTGAAGGTTTGCATTTAAACTTATTGGAATAAATCCTGTTTGTCCGTTAGGTCTGAACATGAGATAACAATATATGTGGGGACAGAATCATGCAACTCAGTTCTAGCACATGCATGTTTTTCTTTTTCTATTCACAATCTTCCAACATCATGCAAGTAGATCTGAAAAGACTTTGGACTGACGTGAGTAAGTACCTACAAAAGGACATGTCTTTGTTGTGTTGACAGGAGAAAATGTGCATTGCTCTATGCCACCTAAACAAATTGAATTCTCCTGTTCACACACTGGGATATAGGTCAGAATAACTATAAACAAAAAAATTATCAATTTAGCTATATTCACTAAGCACAATATCCTTAATCAGAAAGTAAAGTCTGTATATCAAAATTACTCACATTAAACATTTCAAGCATGATAAAATCCCACATTCACTCCTTTCAGCATTCAGGTCCTACATTAGCAACTTTGTTCTTCCCACTACTGTATCTACCTAGGCCTTTATCAAAGCATTTCATTTTTTGTGTATGTGTAATAATTACAATACAATCAGAGTAATACTTGCAAATGAGTCAGTCTTCTTTCTGATTTATTCCTTGATTATCTAGAAAAAATAAGTTTCACAGAACTAAAGTCATTATTATAAGACTTGTGAGCCCTGGACCTTCACAAACATATTTTCATTAAGGTTTTTTGCACATGGAAGGCTTAGAAGTGAGAAGACAAATATTTTATTTAAATAAACAAAAACAATCAACAATTGAACAATTCTATATTTACAGTGGGTTAGGACGCTGAGCTTGTCGATCAGATGGTCGGTAGTTTGGCGGGTCGAATCCCGAGTGCCGCGTAACAGAGTGAGCGCTTGTTACTCGTCCCAGCTTCTGCCAACCTAGCAGTTCGAAAGCACATAAAAAATGCAAGTAGAAAAATAGGGACCACTATGGTGGGAAGGTAACAGTGTTCCGTGCACCTTTGGCGTCTAGTCATGCCGGCCACATGACTACCGAGACGTCCTCGGACAAGCGCTGGCTCTTTGGCTTTGAAACAGAGATGAGCACTGGCCCCTAGAGTTGGAAATGACTAGCACGCATGTGCGGGGGAACCTTTACCTTTATATTTTCAGGAGCTCAAATAACAAGCAATTATTTCTTAATGCCACATCACACCCTGAAAAGTTGGTTTGGCTCTTTGAAAACATGAGGAAGATAGAGCCATATTGCCATTTCTCAGTGCAACCAAATCAAAATTATTTCAGTGATGCAAGCAGAAACTCCAATGCAGGTGTTTTAATATAACTTTTACTGTCTGGCGATGGAGTCACTGAGAGTGAGTGGGGGTGGGGGGCATAGAAATCTTCTAAATAAATAAATCTGCAGTGTGGCAGTCAGAGATTCTTTGAGGCCTTACCTAAAGACCCCAGACACTCTTTTCAGCTAGCATGCTGACTGGGGAATTCTGAGACTCGAAGTCCACATATCTTAAAATTGCATTGTTCTATATGGAATTTTCTGCAGCTTCTGAGTTAAAATATATGTTTGGTGAGTTATATTCACCCTGTTTATAAAATCCGGTGCATGCAACTTCAGTTACAAACTTGCTACAGTCAGAGGTCATTTGATATAAAAGATAAAATTACTGAAGAAAATAAATATCCTGAAAATATTTCAGCTTGCTATGGAGAAAACAAAAAACGCACTGGAAAGCCACAGAACTGATTTTACACAGTCTGTAGGCTGATCGATAAAAAATATTTTGAAAAACACTGGAATAATTGTATCATACATAAATCAACTCTGTTCATTTAGTCATAAGCACAAGCAGTTCTCATTCTGCAATATCACATAGATATTTTTATGTGGATGAAAATATATTTAGCATTAAGCTATTCTGAGATGGAAATGAGCTTCTGAAACTATGCTAACAAATAGAAAGGAATATTATAGAAATAACTATATTATATCAGTGGTTCTGAATGATGTTCTTTCTCACTATTTCAGCTCAGTATGGAACAAAAAATAATAATTTTCCAGGCTTGATATAAACAGTTTTGACATTTTGAATATCCCTTTCTCAAATCCAAGTCTTTTAAATTAATAAGTCTTCCCTAATTTAAAGGTTTTAATTGATATTTTCTGACTTCAGTTTAATATTCCTTAAAAGAAAATTACACATTAATTTTCTTTTCCCATTCTTAAACCTTATTTCTTTAAATAATTCCATAATTTAATAGTCCTCTAATCCATGTTTATTTGCTTTTTTTACATTTATGGCAAAGGATTCACAAAGGTTTAAGTCATATCTTTCTTCATTCCAAGAAGAAAGGAAATTAATTATGAGATAAAGTCTAATTTTAAGGAAACAAAGTCAAATAATTTATTACTACATTTATTTTGGCTTTTAAAACATTAATTAAAGTTATTATTTCTCTTATATAATCTCTCCCACTTAAAATTATGTATCACCAAACATAAAGAGCATAAAAATATGAAAATAATATCATATTCTGTATTTATAGATGATATAGATATAAATAAATAATTCTCTTGACCCCAAAGTTTATTCATACAATATTTGGGGAAAAAGTGCTGATTTCTATGGACTATTTCAGATACTATTCTTGCCATTTGTTTTAAAAGTAAACATTAAAATGAAATGTAAGTCAGCAACTTGCTTTTTTATGATTTATTGGCAAGTGGTCAACAATTATTGAATTTTTGAACAGAACTAAAAGAGATGAAGGAAGAAAGAGAGGAAAAATAAAGAAAGATTACCACAAAAGCTTCACTATACTTTCAACTCATTTATTGGACTTTGTAAAAAAAATATTTCATTTTTTTTAATTGTCACTAAAGGCATAATTCAAACAAGGAATAGGAACCAAGTTTTATTGCCAGGTGACCAACATCTATATGCAAATATCTTTACTTTGTTGCAATAGTTTAACAATAATTTTCAGCACTGACTTCTATGAACAATATTTTTGATTATTCAGAAAAAAGTTTTCTTTGATCAGTATGATGAACATATTTGTTAAGCTTGAGATTTTTTTTTAAAAAGAGTGTTCTCTAGATACACACATTATTCAAAACTAGATTATGGGTCTTTTTATTGAAACACTTGACATATCTTCACTGACATTTGTTTAGACAGTGATTACTGCTCTGAACAAAATTGAATAACACTTCTATCAGTTGTTGTAGCCCAAGATTTCAATTTATATATTAATGTGACTTTGACAGGTACATCAATATTCTGTGCTGAGTATAATATAGCTCTCATTTGAAGAAGGAATAATATAGACTTTGGAAAGAAGATTGAAATCAGCAATACTTTTTCTCATGGATTTTTTTCATGTATTGCTCCAACAGATTAAATGAAATGTTGAAAACAGGATGGTATGCACCACACGACACACTCACAGACAACAAAAAATAATAATGGAGGTAAGATAGTGTCCTTTGATATAACAATAACAATAATAGAGTTAAAAAGGACCTTGGAGGTCATCTAGTCCAACCCTCTGCTCAGGCAGAAAACCCTATGCCATTTCAGACAAATCATTGTCCAGTCTCTTCTTAAAAACATCCAGTGTTGGAGCACCCACAACTTCTGGAGGCAGGTTGTTCCACTGATTAATTGTTCTAACTGTCAGGAAGTTTCTCCTTAGTTCTAGGTTGCTTCTCTCTTTGATTAGTTTCCATCCATTGCTTCTTTTTTTTTAATTGAAAAGTTTTACAATACATTTTTAAATACAAAAAACTCCCTCCTCCCCCTCCCCTCTCCCCAACCCTCCCCTATCCTACCCTCCCCCCTCCCCAACTTCCCAGAGCTGAATACAGGATATAGTAATACAAACATAAGCTAAAATATGCTAACAACAAAAATAAGACATTAAATTCTATCGCACTTTAACTCTCCATAGTCATAATTATATTACTAACAAATAACTAATAATACATCATATAAAACCACTACTTATTCAAATGCTAAATGAAACTTTTTAGTCCCATATTTATTCTGAATATATTCAATCCATCTTCTCTATTCCACAATATATCTCTGTTGTGATTGTTCTTTCAAATATGCTGAGATCTTTGCCATTTCCGCCAAGTTAGAAACTTTCAAAGTCCACTCTTCTATAGTCGGCAGTTCCTCCTTCTTCCAATAATTCCAATCAATGCTTTGCAAGTGTTCAATTACCTTCCAGTGTTCTAAAGAAATCCTGCAAATTGGTATTGTTATTATTATTGTTATTTGCATGCCACCCAATTCTCAATGACTGTGGGCTTTACAGATAAGGAAATATATGTTTGAATATTAGCATTATGTTGGCATCATTTAAAAATCAATTTTCATTCACATTTCTTTTGATACGTCCCCTTTTCCTCAGTGAAATCTCAGAATCTGGTACCAATGGTAGTTTCTCTTGCAGATATCCCAAGATTTAAAGGGCCAATGGGAACTTTTTGCAAAGTGTGATTATTTTACAAGGAAGGTTAAATATTTTGCTGAGAAATACAGATTTGCCCTACCCATAATAACTGCCTCTTAAAATGCCTTTCCTAGTAATGCAATTATACTTTTTAAAAATCCATTGATGCTACTAGAAGCTTAATTCTATTTGCCGTATGAAAAGTACTTTTAGGAAGGAGTCGTGCATTACTTGAACTTTCTTTTTTGCAGTGTCAATTATACTTAAAAACTTCAATTGGTACCAACATAATTGCCATGAAATAACCTAAGTTTTGAATAAGAGAAAGGAATGGAGGTCTTATATCTGATGAAAGGACTCTGGAGTGCTTCAGGTTAGAGGGTTACTAGTTCTTCATCCTTTATTTAAACAAGTCATTCAGGAGGCATAACAAAATATCACAAAACAAGATCAAATCAATATTACCCATCAAAATATATTATGGAAAGCTCATTGAAAACTAGAATTTTTAAAACTTAATTCTAGCTAGTCTATTTTCAGCAACAGTCAATTTAAGAAATTCAAAGCAATGAAGAAGGACATTTGATATCTGGTGCTTGATCATTTAGGAAAAGAGAAAACAGAGAAAAATATGTATCATACAAATATATATATATATCTACTGTCTAATAATACAAGCAAAATATTGTATAAGCATTAGTAAAAAAAAAGCCACTTGATACAAAAACAAGTAACTCAAACTTTTGGTTCAAAAAAGCAGAAACCAAATTTGACAAATTTGTCTAGGTCTATTCTGGGGATCCTTCCTTATTTAGCCTAACATATAAATAAAAATTCTAGAGATTTTGTTTATTTATTTATTTATTTATTCATTTATTTATTTATTTATTTATTTATTTATTTATTTATTTATTTATTTATTTTATTACATTTATATACCGCCCTTTCCCGAGGGTTACACATACAGTAACTATGTATTTAAAACATTCAATGAACAAACTGAAATTACTGTGTAATGCATGTTGGGAAAATGGCTTAAGTATATACCGGTAGTTACTGTGAACCCCAAAATAAATCAGTTTAATGATACTATAATTCTTTCGGGGTGGAGCAGTCTTTGGGATATAAAAAGCATAATGATGATCATTAAGTGTTGTTGCAAAAAGAATATTCAGCCAAGTTAACATTTAAAAGTTCTTCTCTTCAATAAAGAGAACAAATAAAATGCCTGATATAAAATATTATGGATTTCGTAAAGGCATCTGTTGTATACTTGCTTTATTTTCCTGTTTCCCATGAAAAAAAATGTGATGATGTAATATGCAAACAAGAATTTGATTCAGGAAATGTTTAGCTGAACTTCTAAAATTCAGAAAAGAGCAAATGTACAGTATAATCCCATGACTCTAACAACATGCACTTATTCTTGTCTGCAAAAGGAATACTAAAATATTGTAAAATCTCCTACTGTCAATAAATATAAATGTTGGTATCATCAGACATATTATTAAGGGTAGATTGTGTGTGGCAAAATGAAAAGAGTAGAGGAAGGTATTTTCAATGCCATCCTAAATGCATCCAAACCATAATCTTGTTTGTTTTATCAGCATAGACTCAGAAAACTAAGATACTCCTAATAACCAATTAAAGATGCCATGATTGAACTAGAATAAAAATTAGTTGGGCATGTCACAACTGTTCTGCTGAATGCTGTGGTTAACTGTTAACACTTAATATTTTACTGTTGGGCATGTACAAACCAGACCTGTCCATGGCGATCTTGCAAAATATGCCTCTCTCTCTATCATTCTCACAAACACAGACTCCCCACTAGGAAATTACAGTGCTTGTTATTCTGAACAAGTAGTGAGCATTACTTTCCTGAGATCCTTTGTGTACTTCCTATCAAGCACTAAAGAAAAGATGGAGATCAATCAGTGTTAGCTAGAAAAAATATACCTGAAGATAAACTATGCCCTGATTCAACTGATGAGCTATTGAACGAGCATCCATACAGAAAAAAATAAAAACATGGTCCAGTTGCCTTTTGAAAAAGCATCGTTGAGACAACCATGACCTGGATGACTGAGAGTCTCCGTAGACATTTAGTTATTTTCTAAGAACTTTTGTGTGATTAGGCTACATCAATCAAGAATTCAAATTAAACTGTACCATAAGAACAGAGACTCTACCATCCTCTTTTGCATTCTCCAAGTTCCCAATTCTCATAATATCTCTATATTTCACTTATCAGCTCCTGCAGGTGTAACTCTGCATTTCCTCTTGCTCTTCTTGCTGCAGCTAACATCCACAAGGTAAGTGGTCTTTCATATTTATTAAGACATAAACTCTGCAGGTGACATTTATAACATAGGCATTTAGATGAATGGTAGCATTTTTATTATGATAGGAATGCAGATTAAATGGAAAAGGAAAAGACATGTTCTGTCTGAAAAGTCATAGAACAGCCATGGGCTTTGTGTCTGTTAGCCAATGGATGACTGGGTTCATAAAAGACAAATGTTACTGTAATGAGCTAGAAAAAGCAAACCTTAAGGGTTTGCATAAGGAGCATCAGCAATCGTCCAGCAAGCCAAACTTTGTGTCATGTTAGAATTCTCAGTGTAATATCAAATGTAATATCATTTTTGCAATAGTACAGTAGATTTAATGCCAATGGAACATTAATAGGGCCAGTATTTAAGTTTTGATCAAGAACAATAGTGAAGGGGAAAAATCTAATCATTTTCCCTGTGGCTGGTATTAAATAATTCTTCCATCTGGATCAAACGTAAAACATGTGGAAAATGTAAAAGGCTTAATACTCTTGCCCAAAGTTACCCTATGATAAGGTGGGCAGCCAATATTTTTTATAAATAAACAAACAAACAAACAAGGATTGGCTGAGGAACAAATAGACAATTTCACACTTGATTTGATAAAAAAGAATGTCATGCTGGAACTTTAATATGAAATTGCCTTGTAGTTTAATTATTTCTTGAATCACTTACCATGGGTTTCTGAGAGAAACATATTCATAAAACAATATGTATCAATGTAATTAACATAAATTTAATAAATGGTAATTCCGATACATTCTTTAATCTCTTGTATAAAAAGTGCTTCACAAGTAAACTGTCTTTTCAAATGTCTATCAGCGTTACAGGTAAAAGTTCTACATTTATATTTAAAAACTTGATTCTTTAAAGTATGGCACACAAACAACATGCGAATAAGCTATTGCTCTTACTGTTTGGGGAACAGCTATTTCTGACTTTACATAAACACAGTCAAAATTCTAAAACAGTGGAAAAGCAGGTCAATCAACATACACATATGCAATAATGAAGAACCAATCCTTAAAGATATTAAAGTTTGTGAGGTTGTCTATTTTTATTTGACCTACAGCCAATAACAAATGTTCATAAAGAGAAAAGCCATTCAGTTTTTATAGGAAAAGCCAGGATGGTTAGCATGGCAACTATGTAACACATAGAAGCAGCATTTTAATTGAGAAAGAGAAGGGCACAGAAATTATTAGTTCTGAAAGGAATTATAGTTGAAATGAAATACCAGAATTGGTAAGAGGATGGAACAAGGGGAATTCTGCTGATGGTGAATCTGAAATGTGCAGGTGCAGTTGATTGTCTCAGAAAGGTATGGTTTCTAATTATAACTAAGAGAAAAAGAACTGCATGCCTACATCAAACTTGGATAGCTGAAAAATATTTCTAAGAAAATACCAGCAAAATAAAAGTCTTAATTTTAGGCAAAAAGAATAGAATAGAATAGAATAGAATAGAATAGAATAGAATAGAATAGAATAGAATAGAATAGAATAGAACAGAACTGGAAGGGATCTTGGAGATCTTCTACTCCAGCCCCGCTCAAGCAGGAGAACCTATACTATCTCAGACAAGTGATTGTCTAGCTTCTACTTAAAAATATCCAGTGATGGAGCGCCCATGATTTCTGGAGGCAAGCTGTTTGACTGGCTATTTGCCCTCACTGTTAGGAAGTTTCTCCTTAATTCCAGGTTGTTTCTCTCTTTGATCAGTTTCCAACCATTGTTTCTTGTCCTGTCCTCTGACCCCCTCTTCTTTGTGGCAGCCCCTCAAATACTGGAATACTGCTATCATGTCACCCCTATTTTTTCTTTTCTTTAGAATAGCCAAACCCAAGTCCTGCAGCCCTTTTTCATACGTTTTAGTCTCCAGGCCTTTGATCATCTTAGTTCCTCTTCTCTGAACTTTTTCCAAGGTGTCAATATCTTTTTTGCAGTATGGTGACCAAAAGTGGCTGCAGTATTCCAGGTGTGGTCTCACTAGGGTTTTATAAAGCGGTACTAATACTTCACGTGATCTTGATTCTGTGCCTGTTTATACAACCCAGGATTGTATTAGCTTTTTTGGCTGCTGCTGCACACTACTGAGTCATAATCAAGTGATCGTCCACTAGGACTCCAAGGTCCCTCTCACAATTACTCTTTTTGTGCCAGGTCGCAACTAATCTGTACTTATTTCTTTGATTTTTCCTGCCTAAATGTAAAATTTTGCTTTTCTCCATATTAAAACTCATTTTGTTGGATAAGGCCCTTTGTTCAAGTTTGACAAGATATTTTTGAATCCTGAGCTTGTCTTCTGGGGTGTTGGCTATTCCTGCCAGTTTAGTGTTAGCTGAAAATTTGATGAGTTCCTCTTCAATTCCATCATCTAAGTCATTAATGAAGATATTGAAGAGTACTGGGCCAAAGACGAAGCCTTGTGATACCCCACTGCTTACTTCTTTCCATGTGGATGCAGTACCATTGGGGAATACCCATTGATTACAGTTTGTCAGCCATCTACAAATCCATCTGGTGGTGATGTTGTCTATTCCACCTTTGTCTATATTACCAAGCAGTAGATTGTGGTCTACTTTGTTGAATGCCTTACTAAAATCTGGGTATACTATGACCAGAGCATTTAGCTGGTCTACTAGTTTAGTCACTTTATCAAAGAATGAAATGAGATTGGTTTGGCATGATTTGTTTTTAACAAACCCATCCTGGCTACCAGTTATAACTTTGTTTGCTTCTAGTTGTTTGCAGATCTGTTATTTGATTAACTTTTCTAAAATCTTCCCAGGTATTGATGTTAAGCTGATTGGTCTATAGTTTCCTGGGTCTCTTTTTTCCCCTTTTCTTGAATATGGGAACCACATCAGCCCTTTTCCAATCCTCACGTACTTCCCTGGTGCTCCAGGATTTATGAAAGATATGGTGCAGTGGTTCTGAGATAACATCTGCCAGCTCCTTCAGAACTCTGGGATGTAATCTGTCAGGTCCCAGTCAGATAGGTGTTCTCTTACCATTGTCTTGCTTATTTTAATTTTTGTTTCTAGTTTGTCTTTTGCAATAGTTTTTTTGGTATGTTATGCTATAATTTCTTTTTATATAAAGATCAATGCAAAGAATGAGTTAAGCAGCTCTGCTTTTTCCCTATTGCTTGTTACTTCCTTTCCATCTTCTCTCCTTAGTGGCCCTTCCTTGATTTTTTTTCTTGTTATTAATATGTTGAAAGAATTTTTTAAAAATTATCCTTGATTTCTGTTGCAAGTCTTTATTCATTCTGAGCCTTTGCTTTCCTGACTTCGTCTTTAAATAAGCTAAGCCAAATTTTTCAAATTCATGATGCCTAGAAATAGTCAAAAAAGAAAATTTTCTTTTTACACAGTAAATTGAATAACAATGATAGAATGATCTCATGGAAGTTAAAGCTGTTATGTGGGAAACACCAGACATTTTCTAAATATGAAATCCCACAGACTAATATTTTTGAATCAATGATTCACTAATTTTACTTCCATGATTGCTCACTGCGATCTAGATCTTTGAATATAGTTATTCATATTCTAGTTTAGGCAATCAATGGAGCCAAGTAACTAAGTTAGTTACGACTGAATGAAGCATAAAACCAGACTGTACATTCACCAGAGAATAATAGGAGAAAAGGATTTTTCTGGGTATCAAATCAATGAAACCAACTCAAAGAAGGGAGCAAGATTCTGTTCCTGACAACAGGGATTGTTCCTTAAAATCAAGTGTACATAATACTTGTTAGGATAAGAATAAAGTGTAAAGATACAATTGACTGACAGGAAACAGTTCATTGGTTTTTCATTCCTAATCAAAATAGGAAACTTGATATTCACACTTAGTGCACTGAAGAAGGGGAAGAATTAAGAACTCTTCATTTGGTCTCTCTTTCTTTCTCTCTCTCTCTCTCTCTCTCTCTCTCTCTCTCTCTCTCTCTCTCTCTCTCTCTCTCTCTCTCTCTCTCTCTCTCTCTCTCTCTCTCCATCCATCCACCACACATCTATATGAAGCATATTATTAGTGTTTTGTTGGATCCATCTATTTATAGTTCATTAATATAGAAACCTAACAGGTACATGCAAACTTCTGAGACAAGTACATTAACTCCTTTTTAATAAAGCCTTGACCTAACATTGTTATTGTGCATTCAATTTAGGTCTTTTGGTATATTAACAGAAATGATAGTACTAGAATTCTATCTCTCTCCCATCTTTATTTCAGAGCACATAATCAGTAAAATATAACATCAAAGGCACATAGGCTAACACAATAGTTTTTAGCAATAAAGGTATTTAATATTTTAAAAACTTAATAATTTAAAAGGAGTATTTTACGATACGGTAGTTTCTGAATACTAAGTTTTAAAGCAGGAAAGAGCCCATGCTGACAAGCATTTTTTGCTAGCTGCCAATTAATAGAGTACATAGGCATTATTTATTTATACATTTATTTATTGATCACATTTATATGGCCTCCCATCTCAGAAGAAGTGATTGTCAAGCAGTATACATCAATCAATAAAAACAAGTATATAAAAACAATTGTTACAGAAAT
>NW_027673461.1:0-36747 GCF_964194415.1 Vipera berus
TCTTAGAAACTCTCAACCCCTTTTCTCCCAAAAATTCTAGCAATTTATCAGTTGCTTCTTTCACTTGATGTTGTTTCTTTCCTGAGATTAATAAATCATCTACATATTGTATCATGTATGTTTCTCCAGGGACCTGGAATTGTTCCAATACCTGTTCCAACACTTGTCCAAACAGGTTTGGAGATTCCGTAAATCCCTGAGGAAGCACAGTCCATTGGTATTGTTGTTTCCTTCCTGTAAAGGGATTTTCCCATTCAAAAGCAAATAATGAACGTGATTCCTCTGCTAAGGGGCAAGCCCAGAATGCATCTTTTAAATCTACCACACTGAACCACTGATGTTCAGGTAGAATGTGTCCCATCAAAGTGTATGGGTTTGGGACTACAGGGTGTCTAGTCCTCACAATTCTGTTCAAAAGCCTAAGATCTTGTACCACCATCCTGTATGTTCCATCTGATTTCTTTACAGGAAGTATAGGTGTATTAAAAGGTGACATGGTAGGTTCTAATAACCCATCTTTCACTAAACCATCAATTACAGACCCTCCATTGACAAAGCATATTGTTTCTGTCTTACTACTTCATCTGGACTTGTTAATTCTATTTTTAGGGGTTCAATTTGCAAACCTCCCCTGTTTCCTTCCCCAACCCACACCTTTGGGTTTATCCTCTTTTCATCTTCTTCTGTTAATACAAAAAGAGGATTTGTTTCTTCCTTAAATGTAATTGTTAGTCCCAATTTTCCTAACACATCTCCCCCTAGCAAATTCACACCTGCCTCTGGTATACACAATAATTTTGCCCTTATATTTTATCCATTTTCTTGCCCAATTTGAATTTCCTCCAATTCTTTTACATAAAATCCTTCTCCTTTCACTCCAGACACTCTAATTTGATTCTGACTAATCTTCATGGTAGGTATTAAAGTTGACACTGAAGTGCGCGCTGCCCCAGTATCAATTAAAAACACTACCTCTTCCTTCTCGGGTCCCACTTCTAAATTTATCAAGGGCTCGTTGTGGGACCTAAAAATAAACTGCCCCTGACACCTCTAGTAAAAACTATCCTCTACTTCCCACACTGAGTAAATTTGCTGCTCTCTTTCATGTTTAGGGCAATCCTTTTTAAAGTGGCCCTTCATTCCACATCCAAAACACATTCTCTCCCTATTCTGGTATCCACCCCAAAATCCTCCAAATCCTCTTCCTCTACTCCCATTAACATACTGGTTCCTTTCACCCCTCCTATATCTTGTCTCAAAGGAACTCTGCTTGTTCCCAAACTCTCTTCTAGGAGGTTTTTCCTGCTTCATCACTTGCTGTACTGTTGCTACCATCATCTTACTTTTCTGCCTTACTTTCTCTGTATCCCTCTGAACATACACTTCTGAGCCTCTTTCAATAAATCATTGATTGGTTTGGCTGTCCAATCATCCAATTTCTGTAGCTTCTTATTTATATCAGGCCAGGATTTAGTAACAAATTGAACTCTGACCAGTGGTACATTGGCATCATCATCTGGATCCATCCCTGTATATTTACGCATACCATCTTTTAGTCTTTGCAAAAAGGCAGCTGGGGATTCGTCCTTCTCTTGTTCTATCTGCAATGCCTTGGTCATATTTTGAGCCTTTGGTATTGCTTCTTTCATTCCTCTAATTATAAGATTTCTCATATCTTCCATATTTTGTCTTCCAGCCAAATCATTGTTATCCCAGTTTGGTCTGGCAAGAGGAAGCTTTACATCTGCCACTACCCCACCATTTGGATGTTCCCTAGTCCAAATTGCTGCTGCTGCAGTTCGAATTAATTGTCTTTCTTCAGCCGAAAATAAAGAATTTAAAATAGCCGTCAGTTCATCCCAGGTATAAATGTTTGGTCCTAATAAATTATCCAACTGTTCAGCAGCCCCCAGCGGGTCCTCAATTAGATTTCTCAATTCTTTTTTAAATGTCCTTACTTCAGATGCCTTTAACGGCTCTTGGACAAAACTTATCCTTGGGACATTGTTCTCATCTACCCCATTTGGCACCTCCCTTAAGGGGAAGGCTGATATATTTGGATTCAAAGGGAAAATTTTCAATGTCCTTTTTACACTGTTCAATTTCTCTTAGGTATTATTTTCTATCAGTGTGTCCTGCACACAGACATAAAAACATAAAAATAAAAACAACAACAAAAAGCAACTCTACAAAAATAAATAAACAAACTTAATAAGATTTTTTTTGAGTTACTGAAATAGTCCTATATTAAACTTTAATATTGCTTTTAATATAAAGATAGTCAAATTCCAATTTAATCCTATTCCAATCAGATGGAAACAAATTTCCATCAAGTAGGTTAAAACTTACAAATCTAAGCAAAACAATTCAAAGTAATTTCTTTTGGTTGATGAATATATATGTCTAACTAAAACTCAATTTCCAAAAAAAGATTGTCCAAAAATTAATCTCTCCTCTTTCGAGTAAAAAAAATTGCAAGCTGAAACTGCAAGAGTGGGCATTAAATTTCACATCCACCCCCCTTCCTCAGACTGGAATTCTAAGCAGAGAAAAAAATGGTTAAAATGACCGCCCCCCCCCCTCTTCTGGCTGTCTCTCTCTTTCTCACTCTTAAAGTAACACAGCGGGGTTGGGGGGGAGTAAAAGAAACTTTACAAAAATCTCACCACCAAAAAAAAAATAGTTTGCTCTCCTTTACATGCATTTTCTCTCACACATCGTCCATGGTTTTTACAACAATAAAATCTGCAGTTTACTGTTCCTTTCACAGCCTGGGACGGGATGGGGGTGGTAGGTGGGTTTGAGGGCTAACACACTCACATTTACATATCAGCAAATTAACTCATTCATTTCCATTCCAACTGCCTGCATAAACAATTTCACATACAAAAATTTCATTTCATACTTTCTCCAGGCAAACCATACATTTTTAAATAAGGCCTTTTTGTTTATTTTTATTAGACACAACACAGATAGACACACATACACTACCTCCACACTCCTCTAACAAAAATGAACTATTCATTGCCTGGAATCTAACAGGCATAAAAACTTCTTTTATTAACATATATGTTTAATGCTTGACATAGCCAATTTTTAAAACTTACATATTTCCATATTTTGAGCAATAGGATTTCTTGGCCACTCAAAATAACAATATTGAATCATGGTACCTTTGCTAACCTTGCCCTAAGGGACTTTCCAGGGGACACCTTATCCCCTTACTGGCCTTATTGCCCATGACTGATCTTTCCCTGCCTGTGAGGCCCCCAACACACACAGTCAACCCATTAATAAGAGTCCCAAAGGATTCTCTTGTATCTACATTTAGTTTGGGATTTTTTTCCTAATTTTCTTCACACATTTCTTTTCTGGGAACACTCCGAGAATTGCCTATACTGGTTTACCGTACTGTTATCTTATCCTTACCAATCTAATGAGACCAACTTTCCCTTCACCAAGCTCTTGCTTCCCCTCTTACAGAAGGGTCAGCTCCCACTCCGTCTTCCTACCCCCAGTGGTACTCGGGACGTCTAATGCACTCCTCTCACAGATCTCAGATGCAAACAGTCCTACCCAGTCCTCATCTGCTGGTTTACCGTACTGCTATTTTATCCTTACCAATCTAATGAGACCAACTTTCGCTTCACCAAGCTCCTGCTTCCCCTCTTACAGAAGGGTCAGCTCCCACTCCATCTTGCTACCCCCAATGGTACTCGGGACGTCTAATGCACTCCTCTCACATATCTCAGATTCAAGCAGTCCTACCCAGCCCTCTCCCAATCGCCTAGGTGGTTTTCATCTGGCCACACCAGATCTTACTCACCTAGGTCCGTGCACGAAGTTACCCGGTATTGCCTGAGGCCTGAGGCCGGCAATCTCTGTTCCTGTTCCCCTTCACACTTCTGTTCTATTTGCAAGTTCCACAGGTTCTTGGGGCTCTAGGGTTCATTCAGCACTCACCACTCCCGGAGTTCGAAGCTGGACTGTCGAACTCGACAGGGCATGCCTTCCACCTCGTCCACCAAGTTAGGGAGCCCTGAATGAACTCCTGTTGAGTCCCGGGTTTCGGCACCAAAAATTGTTAGACACAAAAATAGTCACAAATTGAAATTCACTCTGTTTGTGTTACAAATAGAAAAGAAGTTTATTAGACTTCACAACAAAGTCCAAAAAGTAATGGTTTGCAAAGCGTGGTGGATTCAGGAAGGCAAACAATGTAGCCAAACACTGAACCACACCCCAAATTCCAAAATCACATATTATTATACATCCTATCGCGACGCCCCATTCCCTCCCCATGGCCCCATTGGCTTAGGCTTTGGAGGTTACAATCTATCTAGTTTAGCGTAGGCAAGGACGAGGGAGACGACGTCTTCCGTTCAACAGTTTATTTAACATAGCCCAGACGAAAATGGGGGGATTACAACAGCCTTATATAGGCGACAGAAAAACAACTTGACAAATCAGGGGTGGGTGTTTTCCCGCCGAGGGACCCTGTGCCAATAGTCAGCTGGCAGCTTTTGACATTTCCCCAGTGATAGCGTGTGCGCGTTGGCTGGGGAAATCCTGTCAGCTGGCTCCCCGAGCAGTCGGTACTTTGACAGCTAGCGCCTGTCAGAATGTGCGGCCTAGGCACATGCGTCATTTTGACAGCTTAGTGGCTGCCGCCGTTTTGACAGTTTGCGGCTTCTGTTGTTTTGACAGCTTGTGGGCTGGAGCGCATGCGCGGCCGTTTGACAGCTGTCAAACGGCCGCGTGGGGAGATTTTGACAGTCCGTGGAACGTGACTGCGCGTGCGCGATTCTTTTGACAGCTGTCAGTGCGGCCACGTGGAGTGGCCTATGACAGCTGTCATTTGGTGAATACGCTGCACCCCTTTCCCCCCCCTTGGTTTGAACAATATAACCTAGAACAATTTTTCAACTGGTGTTAGAACGTGTTGGCGAACTGCCGGCCCACTCAAAATCCGTCAGGTATGCAGGGGGTTTCTTTGGTCGTGTGGATCTGCGGAGTGGCGGTTCCTCGTCTGCCGCGGGAGTTTCCTCGGGGGTCTCGGATTGTAGGTCAGGGGGTGTTGTTGGGGGGTTTTCGGGGTGGTTGGTGCTGAGGGGGTCGGGAATGTCTGTGGTTGGTTCCGGCGTGGTATTGGTGAGTGCCCTGGGCCGTAGTTGGTCAGCGTGTCTTCGCAAGGTGAGCCCTCCGCCGATGTTGATGGTGTAGGACAGGGGGCCAGTCTGGTCGAGGACCACCCCCTGAGTCCATTTATCCCTTCCCCCATAACTGCGGGCCCATACACTTTGTCCTTGTGTGAATGTCTTTGATGGCGGAGCGTCGGGTTTTTCTGCTGCTGGTCTGTCTGGGTGGAGTCTGTCGAGACGAGTCACCAGCCGGCGACCCCAACGGAATTCTGCGGGGGATTTCCCGGTGGTGGAGACTGGTGTGGTGTGGTGAGCGAGGAGATGACGAGCCTGCGTAGGGAGTCTTTAGTGGTCTTCACCATGACCTCTGCGAGGCCATTACTCGACGGGTGAAAGGGGGGTGATGTCGCATGTCTAATACAGTTGCTCCTCGTGAAGATCTGAAAATCACGGGAGGTAAATTGAGGCCCGTTGTCAGTGATTATTACGTCGGGAAGACCGTGGGTCGCGAAAACCCCCCTTAAAGCCTGGATGGTGGCGCTTGTGGTGGCGCTGGAAACCGGGAGAACCTCCAACCATTTGGAATAGCTATCTACTATGATTAGGAAGGTTTGTCCTTGGAAGGGGCCAGCAAAATCCAGGTGGATGCGGGACCAGGGGTTTTTTGTGATTTCCCATTTGTGTATGGGAGCATGGGGAGGGGCCGGTCTGGTTTGCTGGCAGAGATAGCAGCCGGCTACATGTTCTTCTATGTCCTTGTCAATTGAAGGCCACCATACATAACTGCGTGCCAAGGCTTTCATTTTAGTGATGCCCAGGTGGCCTTCGTGGAGGGTCTGTAGAACCTTGGCTCTGTGGCAGGGTGGAACTATCACCCTGCACCCCCAGAGAATGCAGCCTAAGTGGGTGGTGAGCTCGTGGCATTTAGTAAAATATGGCTGGATGGAGGGGTTAGGGCAGGAAGATTGCCAGCCTGATGAGGCCCACGATAGTACCCTGCTGAGTGTTGGATCCCTGGTTGTGGCGGAGCGATATCCTTGGCTGTCACTAGGCATTCTGAGAGCTCTTGTATGGCTAGAATGTGGCCAGCTGGGTCTGGGTCTGGGTCTATTTGAGGCAGAGGGAGCCTGCTTAGGCCGTCTGCATGGGACATTTCTTTGCCGGGCTTGTAAATTAGTTGGTAGGAATATGCGGACAGAAATGTGGTCCATCGCAGCATGCGAGGGGACAAAATTTGGGGTGTTTGACGATCCCAAGTGAATATTCCTAGGAGGGGCTTGTGATCTGTGTAAATTGTAAAGGGTCTGCCGTATAGATAATCGTGGAATTTTTTGATTCCAGCTACTATGGCCAGGGCTTCTTTATCGATTTGAGCGTAGTTACGTTCGGCCCTTGAAAGGGTCCTGGAGTAATACGCTATTGGGGCTTGGGTACCGTCGTTTAAGGAGTGGCTGAGGACTGCCCCGATGCCATATGGGGAAGCATCGCAAGCGATGCATAGGGGTTTGGTCTCGTTGTAGTGCGATATGGTGGTGTCACTGGACAGTAGTTGTTTCAGCTTATTAAAACTGTCATTATGCATAGTGGTCCATTGCCAGGGGGCTCCTTTATCTAACAGTCTGTGGAGTGGCTCTGCTATTGTGGCTTTGCCTGGTAGGAAAGAGTGGTAAAAATTTAGGAGTCCTAGGAATGCCTGGAGCTCCGTTTTATTTTTAGGGGCGGGAGCAGCTTTAATAGCCTGAATTTTTGAATTTGTGGGGTGAATGCCTTTGGCGTCTATCCTATAGCCGAGAAAATCTGTAGAAGGTACCCCGATGGAACATTTCTCCCGTTTGAGCTTTAAACCAGCTGCACGGAATCTGCTGAGGACTTTGTGCAGTCTGGTTGCTAGCATGTGGGTGGAGTCGCCCGCGATGAGGACATCATCGAAGTATGGGCATACTCCAGGGATGCCTTTAAGGGTACGTTCCATGACCTCCTGGAATATTCCAGGTGCCACGGAGATACCGAACTGGAGGCGGTTTACTTTGAACGCCCCTCTATGTGTGACTATAGTTTGGGCATCTGAGGTCTCCCTGGTCACAGGGAGTTGCAGGAAGGCATGTGCTAGATCTAATTTGGCGAAAATGGAGCCGGACCCAATTTCTGAGAGTACGTCTCTCACTGAGGGGACTGGATACGCGTGAGGGTTTAATGCGCGGTTCAGGGTAGCTTTGTAATCCGCGCAGATTCTCACGTCTCCGTTTGGTTTGACAGGCGTCACAATGGGGGTTTCCCATGTTCCGCTGTCAGTGGGCTCCAGGACTCCTAAATTGACTAATCGGTCTAGCTCTTTATCTATCTTTTGCTTTAACGTGAAGGGGACTTTTCTGGCTTTGATTCTGATTGGTCCCAGCTCAGGTTTGAGTTTGAGGTCGATGGGTGGCCCGTTGTATTTGCCCAGTGAGCCGTCGAATACATCCGCAAAATTTTTGCAGATGTTTTCCAATGATTGGGGGTGGATGCGATTTGTCCCCTCGAGGCGAATGCCCAGTGCCTCGAACCAGTCCAATCCGATAAGACTGGTTCGGGGTTGTTTGGTTATTTGAGCTACTAGGTTTCCTGAAATTTTTTTAAAATCGACCCTTAGGTTGGCCTGTCCTTTCAAATCTATTGGGGCGCCCTGGAAGTCTGCCAGCAAAACCTTCGAGGGTTAGATGGGGATACGGTGTTTAGATTTGATTGCTATCCGTTGGAGCGTGTCCCCTGACAGGATGGAGACGGAGGACCCTGAGTCGACCTCCATCTCGCAGGGGACTCCCTGGATCTTGACCCAGGCTCTGACTTTTGCTCTGGTGAGGTGATTTACGGGGGATTTGGTCAGGGAGAATACGGAACCTACAGACCCCTGGGGAGGGCGGGGGAAGTCAGTCCTACCTGCGGGGATCTCGTCAAGGTCGTGGAGGGTCTCCCGGTTTAGACTGCGACAAGTGGAGCGGATGTGGCCGGTCTTGCCACATCCATGACACTTTGCGTTTCTAAAACGGCAAGTGGCCCTGGCATGGACCCCGCTGCAGCTCGCACACTTTGCCCTGTAGCCGGTCTGAGGTTTCTTCGTGCTAGGGTTTGCCGGACGGTCTTGACCACGGTTTCCTTCGTGGCCGGCGACCATGCGATTGAACCTGGAGAGGATTGCATCGACCCCGGAGTCTGGCTCCGGAGGCCCTTGGTCGAGCTCACGGGCTTGATGGACGGATGCACCGGAGTTGTCGCCGAACGCCTGGGGCTCGTCGCGATGGCTATCTTCATATGCCATTATCTCTAAGGTGAGCTCTGGGAGGTCCATTGTGGGTCTTGCCACAAGCTTCCTTTGCAGGCGCACGTTTTGGAGGCCGGCGATGACTTGGTCTCGTATTCGGTCCTCCAAGTCGGGAAAATGGCATTTGCGGGCAGCGTGCCGGACCGCAGCGATGAACGCGGTGGACGGCTCTCCGGGTTGCTGCTGCCGGCAAGCGAAGTAGAGCCGCCAGTACAGCTCCGACCGCCTCGGCATGAAGTGCTTGCTGAGGCGATCTGTGAGCTCGGCGTATGGCACTGTGGCGACCGGGTCCGGGCTACAGAGGCCGACGGCGATGTCGTATACCGCCGGCCCGCTGAGGCATAGGAGCGCAACGGCCTTGTGGCGGTCCTCCGTGATTTTATTCACGAGGAGGTACCCCTCGACTTGGCCCCAGTGTGACTCCCAGCCTTCCGGGTGGCGGACGTCAAATTCCCTCACATGCCCTAGATTTGCCATGCTGGGTCCGCGGTACTGTGGTGCCAGAAAGGGTTCGCTTGCCCCGTCGGTGACTTAGCTCGTGACTTCAGCGGTTCGACTGGGGCAGCTATGCCTTTGGGCCGTGACTTCAGCTAGTACCGGTATCCCACCTTCGTTGCCAGGTAGTTTAGCGTAGGCAAGGACGAGGGAGATGACGTCTTCCGTTCAACAGTTTATTTAACATAGCCCGGACGAAAACGGGGGGATTACAACGGCCTTATATAGGCGACAGAAAAACAACTTGACGAATCAGGGGTGGGTGTTTTCCCGCCGAGGGACCCTGTGCCAATAGTCAGCTGGCAGCTTTTGACATTTCCCCAGTGATAGCGCGTGCGCGTTGGCTGGGGAAATCCTGTCAGCTGGCTGCCCGAGCAGTCGGTACTTTGACAGCTAGCGCCTGTCAGAATGTGCGGCCTAGGCACATGCGTCATTTTGACAGCTTAGTGGCTGCCGCCGTTTTGACAGTTCGCGGCTTCTGTTGTTTTGACAGCTTGCGGGCTGGAGCGCATGCGCGGCCGTTTGACAGCTGTCAAACGGCTGCGTGGGGAGATTTTGACAGTCCGTGGAACGTGACTGCGCGTGCGCGATTCTTTTGATAGCTGTCAGTGCGGCCACGTGGAGTGGCCTATGACAGCTGTCATTTGGTGAATACGCTGCACTATCAGAAGCGCCTAAACAGAATAAATTATCTCCGCCCCTGTTTGCTTACATTATACTAATAAGATCCCTCCCCTACTATCCTGTTTCTAGGAAAGAGATGTCTCCCATGTTTTACACCTGCCGGGGGTACCAAGCACCCGAAGGTACTTAAAAACAATTCCTAGATGGTGACTCACACTGGGCCCCATGGTAACTCCTGTTCTCCCCCTCCCTCCGCTTGAGGCCTGTATTTTTCCCTATATTCTCAAAGCATCTACTCAAGCAATTGATTATAAAATTATTATAAAATATAAAATATGATTACATGATAATACTAAAAGCATATATCTTTTTATTTTTAAACTTCCTCACTACTTCCAGTTATTTTCCACACTACCACAAAGAAGAGGGTGTCAAGCTATTCTCCAAAGCACCTGAAAGCAGGACAAGAAGCAACGGATGGAAACTAGTCAAGGGGAGAAGCAACCTAGAACTAAGGAGAAACTTCCTGACAGTTAGAACAATTAACCAGTGGAACAACCTGCCTCCAGAAGTGGTGAATGCTCCAACACTGGAGGTTTTTAAGAAGAGACTGGCCAGCCATTTGTCTGAAATGGTATAAGGTTTCCTGCCTGAGCAGGGGGTTGGACTAGATGACCTCCAAAGTCCCTTCCAACTTATATTATTATTATTATTATTATTATTATTATTATTATTATTATTATTATTATTATTATTATTATTATTATTATTATTATTATTATTATTATTATTATCAAGCAGGTGCTGCCATTTGCTGAGACACTACTTGCTTTAGCCTTTCATTAAATACATTTCAGCCTTAGTATATGGCCAGCATCAAGTTTGTTCAAATCCTAGTAAAAACATACCTAGCTTAAAAATGGCTGGCTTGAGTGCTGCAGTGCATGCCCTAATAAATGGTAGGAAAATCACATGTAATTAATTATACTAAGTCCCATTCATTTCTAAAAAAAATTCCAAACTAAACAGAGGGGATTTGGGCCAAACCACCAAAAAAGGTGTGGTCAGTAGCATCAATTCAATTACTGGATCAGGCATATATACTACAATGTTGCATATTTTCCTCAGTCCCGTTCTTCCCCTCCCAGCACTTGATGCTTCCAGGAAAAAAGTATTGAAATTAAAAGGCAATTGCCTTTTAATGAAAATAATTATAATTTGGATGAATGAACAGTTTGACACCGTATGAGAACTTCCTTCTTTAAAATGTAGTTGGCAAGTTCCCAGTCTTACACAATAATGGTGACAGGCTTGTCTGTCACTTATAGATCTCACACATGCTGTGTTCCATAGGGGAAAACTCCACAAGGTCTGCCATGTTGTTCATAAAGGTAAAAGAGGTCCAAGCTATGGTTTGTGTTTCAACTAAACAGAAAATTACTAATGTGCTCAATAGATATCTGGGAAAATATTTGTGATACAGGGAGAGGAGGGGGTTGGATTTGACTTTTAGGACTTGTTTACTAGCCTGTTTGAAGAAATTTGATTCATTAATTCATCCCATCTTTTTAGGGCTAGTTTCACTCATTGTGCTAAATCAAAACCAAACAATCCACATTATCTCCTACATAAAATATGAACCCAATCTTTCATATGAATAACTATATGCATTTAGAAATTTCTCTGTGAAATGGAACTAACAACTACAAAATCTTTATTTGGCAAACCAAATCTCATTCACTACAACCTTTGCAAACAAAAATCTAATTCATTATTAATTGTTTCCTTTATCTACTGGCTTGGGGTGCTTTTACAAATCTTTCTGAAACTCCCTGAATATAAAGTTGAATGCAAATCTATCCTTCATAATCAATTATCCATATCTGTGTTCTCTTTTTAGAATACTTAGAAGTTATGAGGCTAAAATAATTTCTAAGTAGAATCTTAGAAGTTATTTTAGTCTCATAACTTCTAAATAGAATAAAAGAGAACACAGATGTGGATAATTGTATGCATGGCTGGGGTATTCTGGCAAAATCCACACATTTTAAAGTTTGCAAGATTGGGAAACATTGCACCAAAGTTATCTTTTCCATATTGCAGGATTGGAAATAAGCCTGCTGAAAGTAGCTGAACTACATCTCTCAGCTATCTGGAACCATTGAAAAATTATTTATTTATTATGTATATATCCACCCGTCTGGACAGCTTACAAAAGTTAAAACAGAGAAAACTCCCCCCCCCCCCCCGATGCATATTGGTAGATAAGCAGCATCTGAACAGCCACTGCTGTTGCAGGGAGATGTTTCTCATCTCTTCTGTGTACGTGTTTGTGGAACTGTACTAGATTTGTACCAATAGCAAAGGACTTGCTGAGTAGCTGAGATTGTACAATTGTTGAAAGTAGAATTGCTCCATTTAGAAATAAGACATTTTGTAGCAAAATCTTTACGACAAGTACAGATGAAAAATGTGTATTCTAAGCAAGATAAATCTACTTGGAGGATAATTTTTCAGAAGCATGGTGGGAAATACTGTCAATTTTCTTTGAAGTACCTCAGCATTTTACTTCTGAACATTCTGGTTGCTTGTTCTTGAAAAAGTTGATGGAGTATTTATTGGTAAACCAGCAACTACTGATAAATGTAATATATAAGGTAGTGGGGGAAAGGGGATTTCTTAGTTTACTTGGGGTTTTCTTATCTTTTTATTTTGTTTTGGTTTCCATTGTTTTCCAATATTTTCCTTTACATTTGAAAACTGTTTTGTTTTATTGTGTTTTTTAGTGTATTTTGGTCAATATTTCACATTTTGAAAAAAAAGTCTATATAATTTTTCCTTCACTCTATATCTCCACTCTGCTTTTTATAATGTTATTATTAATTTATAATATTATTAAATATTATCGTATTGCTTACTATTACACGCAGGATAGTGGATGGGTAATTGCAATGCAAGCTCCATCCATTTTGTATGTGCACTGATGTCACATGCATGTTTAAAGGGATGAGGCTTCCAAAACAGGACTACATTTGCCATTTTCCCATATTGAGTCTCTTTCTCTCTCTCTCTCTCTCTCTCTCTCACACACACACACACACAGAGAGAGAGAGAGAGAGAGAGAGAGAGAGAGAGAGAGAGAGAGAGAGAGAGAGGGAGAGAAACACAGTATAAACACTGCTGCTTCTTATACTAATGTTTGGCTTCTTCATTGGCAGCTTTATAACACCATATATTTTTACCTCTTGCTGAAGCTGCTACTAATATGCTAATATGCTCTAAGCAGGTATCCCCAGATGAACAGTTGTAAGGAGAATGCTAAAAATGATCTATTTTTGAATGAAACCTCACTGAAACATTTTGAATAGTTTTAAATTCAGGGGGGAACAGTTTATTCCTTCTGGAAAAAATATTCCATATTTGGGGGGGGGTGATTGTTGTTAGTATTGCTGGATGTTTAGCACATATGACAAAACTGGAATATGACATTCTGAAAACCCACATCAGTTTTGGATAAAGAATGCAACAACAATGTTTTCCATCAATGGATTTAATTTCTCTGACATCCAATTATCCCTTGTTTTTATTCATGGTGGTCTACGTATTGTAAAAATTAATGCTCCCTATGGCATTGATTTAAATTGGCAGAAGTCACAAGAGGTCTACAGTTATTTAATAGATCCAGCTGTTTCTCAAGGATGTCTCTCATCTGCTCTCTATCACTGTCCTTAGATCTGAGTTTCTTTCTCTTTCTCTTTTTTTCTTTCTCTTTTTCTCTTTCTTTCCTTCTTTCTTTCCTGCTTTCCTTCTTTCCTTTCTTTTCTCTTTTTTTGGTGAGGGAAATGAATACAGTTTTTATTTTACAAATAAAAAAATTAACTAGAAGCAAGTTTCAAAATGGACATACCCCTGCTTTTGTAATTTCTGATTATTTCCATACAGAACTTTTAATGTGCATTACTCATTGTTTCATGAAGAATTCAGAAGACACCTCATCCTTTAGTAATTAATCTATTTTAACAACAATAACAATAACAATAAAAAGTTGGAAGGCACCTTGGAGGTCATCTACTACAAGCCCCTGCTCAGGCAGGAAACCCTGTACCATTTCAGGCAAATGGCGGTCCAGTCTCTTCTTTAAAACTTCCAGTGTTGGAGCATTCACAGCTTCTGGAGGCAGGTTGTTCCAATGATTAATTGTTCTAACTGTCAGGAAATTTCTCCTTGGTTCTAGGTTGTTTCTCTCCTTGACTAGTTTCCATCTGTTGCTTCTTGTCCTGCCTTCAGGCGCTGTGGAGAATAGCTTGACTGCCTCTTCCTTGTGGCAACCCCTGAGATATTGGAACACTGCTATCATGTCACCCCTAGTACTTCTCTTCATTAAACTAGACATACCCAATTCCAGCAAGCATTCCTTATATGTTTTAGCCTCCAGTCCCCTAATCATCTTTGTTGCTCTTCTCTGTACTCTTTCCAGTACTCTTTCTCAACATCTTTTTTACATCGTGGTGACCAAAACTGGATGCAGTATTCCAAGTGTGGCCTTACCAAGGCATTGTAAAGTGGTATTAGTACTTCACTTGATCTTGATTCTATCCCACTGTTAATGCAGCTTAGCACTGTGTTGGCTTTTTTGGCAGCTGCAGCACACTGCTGGCTCATATTGAAGTGATTGTCTACTAGGACTCCGAGATCCCTCTCACAGTTACTACTACTAAGCAAGATATCACCTATACTGTACCTGTGCATTTGGTTTTTCTTGCCTAAATGTAGAACCTTACTTTTTTCACCATTAGATTTCATTTTGTTAGATAGCGCTCAATGTTCAAGTCTGTCAAGATCCTCTTGTATCTTAAGCCTATCTTCTGGAGTGTTGGCTATTCCTGCCAGCTTGGTGTCATCTGCAAACATTTATCTCCATGTAGATGCAGTTCCATTGGGGACCACATGCTTAGTAGGGCCGGTCAGCCAGCTATGAATCCATCTGGTCATGATGCTATCTAACCTACATTTTTCTATCTTAGCAAGTAGTAGGTTGTGGTCTACTTTATCAAATGCCTTACTGAAGTCCAAGTAAATTATATCCACAAGATTCCTCTGGTCCACTAATTTTGTCACCTGATCAAAGAATGCAATAAGATTTCTCTGGCATGATCTGTTTTTCACAAACCCATGTTGGTTTTTGGTAATGACTTTGTTTGCCTCTAGGTGTTCGCTGATTCATTGCTTATTATCTTTAAAATCTTTATATTTTATATCTGCTTTTCTTTTTCCATTTTTGTTTTTCCACTGTTTGATTAATGAAAGAGATCCAAACCAAAAAGAAAAAAATCTTGAAAGTCTGAAAAACAAGTCCTAAATATAGTAGCAGTATATAGAAAAATGAGTTCTAATCCTCATTCCCACAACCCATGTCCTAATATTGTCAGTTTAATCAATGGTAGTTAGCAAAAATCTACATCTCTTTACCAAACAGACAAAGTACATTCTGAAACTATTTTTTAACCATTTAATCTATTTGGAGAAATATGTTCCAGTTTGTATTATACTATAGTATAGTATACTGTACTATACAAACTTTAAAAAATGTGTAGTTTGCTTAAATTCAGTATGAGTATCCTGGGTTTTTTTCCCCTTCCGCCACCAGCATATAATCACAATCCAACTATTTCAGACCCATACTTATAATCCTTTCCAAATGAAATAGAATCTCCAATACAAGCACAGTGTTATTATTATGTGTCCTTATATATTTGTGAAAGTATTCAGACATTTAGAATCAGTGGTATCTAGCAGTTCTTAAAGAATTTCACCATTTATAGCTAAACATGGTACAAACATGTCCTATGAATCTTTTTTTCTACCCTGTCTCTGTGAGGTTGCCTCCATCTTATCCACAGCCCGTGAACAAGCTTACATTAACCTTAGCTAGATCCGTGTTCAAGAAGAATTCTCCTTGAAAATTCCACTGTCTGCTGCAATATCTGTAAAATTCAATTCCCTTCACTGTCCATTCGGTTGGCAGGAAAGGTAGATTACACAAGTAAATGGATTCAATCTGGCAATTACTGGCCATTTCAGGCTGATACAAGCATGTGTTGAGCCACATTCTCCTACAGTAGTGTGTTAGACCCAGTTCCAGACCAAGTAAGGAACTTACAGTCAGCATTTTTATGCTTTCAGTTTTTACTGTTGCTTCTAATCCTAGTGAACTTCTGTCTCGGGCTTTATGCTATGTTGTATTTGCACGATGTGGAAAACACTCTATTGACCCACAAGCTAGCAGAAATCAATATGTGTATGCATTGGACATTCATGGGATTGTGCACATGCTTGTGTGATTTAGCTTCCTTTATGATTCCCACTTTATGAGATGTGGAAAGGGTAAAAACACCCAACCCAACCCGCACCTGCTACCCAAATATTGGCAATACAGGAGCTGCCAGAATGCCCCCTTAGCGCAAAGGACATAGCCTCAGAGACCCCCGAGGACAAGGTCCTAAGCAGGATACAATCGTGGGTGAGCAGTGGGTGGCAGGACAAATCACCAGGGCAAGAGTTCACTGCATACTTTTCCAGAAGACATGAACTATCAACACACAAGGGGTGTCTGCTGTGGGGAAGTAGAGTCATCATTCCCACAAGGCTTAGAGAAAGAGTTCTCCAGTCACTGCACGAGGGCCACCCAGGTGTGGTAAGAATGAAGGCCATGGCAAGGAGCTACCTGTGGTGGCCAGGGTTGGACAAGGAGATAGAAGGTGTAGTAGCTGGGTGCTACACGTGCCAGAGGTCACGGCCAGAACAGCCACATGCACCAGTTCACAAGTGGGAGGAGACACACACCCCTTTGTCTTTTAAATGCAGATGGACCACTGAATCTTGTCCTGATGGGTTTGTTCTCCTATGTTGTGCCATTCGTTTATGAAATGGTTGTTTTGTTTGCCCATGTAACAACCACTCCCTAAAAGAATGCAAATGACCAGCTGTTTGCAAGGAATATAAATACCCAAAACCACAGAAGAAAGTCTCAAAATCCAGATGGATTTCGACACACTTGAAAGAAAACAAACATGACATATCCCCTGTCCAACTCTTGCATGCTAGCTTTCTGGGAGCTGGCTTCTTTATATGCCCCCTAAAACTGGTGGCAAGCAAAAACCGGTGCTACAGACAAACCTAATGGGTGATCAGGATTACAACAGGTGATTTTCATCAGCAGTCAGGAAAAAGCCAGCAGCAACAAACAGTCAGCAATCCCTACTTCCTTTCCTCTTCCTCTCGCTGCTTCCTCCTCTTCCTTATGTCTCTTCCCTTTCTTTAGATTACCTCCCACTCAAATTCTTGCTTATTCTTTCTGTTAATGATGCTCATCCCCAATACTTTCATGTAGATGATAAAAATTTCTGGAGACAGAATGGAAACCTGAACGACACCATGCCATACTCTCATTTTGAGGAACAACTATTTCTAAGTGACACCATCTAATACCTATTAATGCTTCCTATTTCCAATTGTTTCATGTTTTTCAGAAGGAAGCCTTGTTGGTTGTACTAAAAGCTGCTGATAGGTCAAGAAGAAACCAGAATCATGCTTTGTCAGACCCAGACTAACGTGATCTATCATGAAGATTGAGAGACTCTCAGCCTGCTAGTAAACTAGTTTGAAATGAATAAAAATAATTCCTTACTTCTAAGGTGAGTCCACCTGAGAAGACACTATTTTCTTAATCAGTATATCCAACTATGAAAGTCGAAAGTGGTTTATAATTGACCATCTCTGAAAAATCTTGGAAATGTTTGTATATTTTTTTAAAATTGCAAAATAGCCCAGAACATCATCAGTCTAAAGAAACCATATAATGTAATTTCAGTTACATTGATTAGTTGAGATTGGAAAATTGATCAATTTATTGATCAATTTATTAAGTAAACTGCTAATTAGAATGGGATTTATATAGATGATTGATATTTCATTGTATTTTTCTCAGTTTTTACAATGCTATTTAAAAAGTATCAGTATGTTGAATTAAATCAAGTTTTCCCAAGCTAGTGTATCCCATATCTGTTTGATTTCAAATCCAATAATTCACAACCATAATTAAACTCACCCATACAAATGCTAAGGTAATTTGGGAAATAGAGTGGATGTAACGCTGTCTAGTTTCCACTTGTTCATATTCCCCATTATTGATTGCAAAGAAGAATCACATGCTAAGCAAGTCTATTTATAGACCTGTTGAATGTGATACTAAACATTTACAAACAGCAGCAAAATCAAGTCGGCCAAGTGTCGGGCATGCGGGAAAACCGGGCACATCGCGGCGGTCTGCAGGAGCAAGCAGTGGGATAGCCTGCACGAAGTGGAGGCGGAGTTCCAGTTCGCTACAGGTACCGGGGAGCGGTTGCCGAGACTGACGGTAAGCCACACAGAGGGACGGCCGGACATTTGTTTAACAGGGGGCCCTGCGGCACTAACCCCGAAAATAAAATTGAGGGTGAAACTGCAAGGAGTCCCCTGCACGATGGAACTGGACTCAGGGTCAGCCGTGTCAATCATCTCCGCCAGAACGTTTAAAGACATTTGCAAGCGGAGCGGCCAACGGGTTCCCATGAGGCCATCCAGGCTGACCCTCTCTGACTTCCAAAACTCACCCATTAACGTTCGGGGGGAGGCGTCGATGTTAGTTCAGTACAAGGGGTTCGCAGGCAAATTAAGCGTGTTGGTTGTCGAAGGGCAGCGAACCAGCCTCGTGGGGTTAGGGTGGTTCAAAGCACTGGGCATTGGAATCACGGGGATTCACCAGACGCGGAGTTGCCCTTCACTGGAAGGTATCTGCAAGGACTTTGCAGACGTGTTTGACAAGCAGCTAGGGAGATACACCGGTTCCCCAATTTAATTTAAATTAGACCCCCAGATTCAGCCCATCAGAATGAAGGCTAGGAGAGTCCCGTTTGCGCTAAAACACAAGATAGAGCGGGAACTGGATAAGCTGGTAGACCAGGGGGTGTTAACGCCAGTCGACGGAGCAGAATGGGAAACCCCCATCGTAACGCCGCTCAAGGCAAATGGCGAAATTAGAATTTGCACCGACTATAAGGGGACCATTAACCGAGCTTTGAGTGCCCATTCCTACCCGGTCCCCGCGGTAAGCAGCATCCTGGCGTCCCTGCAAGGCGGGGCGGTGTTCGCAAAACTGGATCTTGCCCAAGCTTATCAGCAGCTGCCGGTAGACCCAGAGGCTGCTAAAGCACAAACAATAATCACACACAAAGGGGCATTCCGGGTAGACCGGTTGCAGTTTGGGGTCAGCGTGGCTCCTGGAATATTCCAGGAGGTGATGTAAAGGACCCTCAAGGGAATACCAGGGGTTTGCCCTTATTTCGACGACGTCCTAATCGCAGCCAGCTCCGAGGACGTTTTGGCAACCCGATTGAAAGCAGTGCTAGAGAGGTTCAGGGATGCAGGGCTGAAACTCAAAAGGGAAAAATGCAAGATTGGGGTAACTGAGACAGAGTTCCTGGGGTTCAGGATTGATGCTCAAGGCATCCACCCATCTGCATCCAAAGTCAGGGCAATCAAAGAAGCCCCAACTCCCAAAAACAAGTCTGAGTTGCAGGCATTTCTGGGCCTCCTCAACTTTTATCACGCATTCCTGCCACACAAAGCAACAATTGCAGAACCCCTACACAGGTTGCTTGACAAGCAAGCATCCTGGGACTGGACTGACACACACACAAATGCGTTCAAAACACTGAAGAACCTGTTAGCAGGCAATGCTACAGTCACGCACTTCAGGGAGGATCAGCCAATCTGCCTTGCATGTGATGCATCCCCTTATGGGATTGGGGCAGTTCTCAGCCATTTAAGGGAGGATGGAACTCAGGCCCCCATCGCCTACTACTCCAGAACCCTGTCAGCTGCAGAAAGAAATTATGCGCAGATAGACAAGGAGGCACTGGCAGTGGTTGTAGGAGTAAAGAAATTTCATGACTACCTTTATGGTAGGGAATTTCTAATATATACTGACCATAAGCCATTGTTAGGGTTATTTACAACAGAGAAGCAGACACCACAAATCCTGTCACCCCGGATGTTACGCTGGTCCATCTTCCTGTCAGCATATTCCTGCAAGCTGGTACACAGACCAGGCAAAGAGATGGGGCACACAGATGGCCTCAGCAGACTCCCCCTAAGGGATACTGAGCCGGACCCCGCACCTGATACCCAAATATTGGCAATACAGGAGCTGCCAGAATGCCCCCTTAGCGCAAAGGACATAGCCTCAGAGACCCCCAAGGATAAGGTCCTAAGCAGGATACAATTGTGGGTGAGCAGTGGGTGGCAGGACAAATCACCAGGGCAAGAGTTCACTGCATACTTTTCCAGAAGACATGAACTATCAACACACAAGGGGTGTCTGCTGTGGGGAAGTAGAGTCATCATTCCCACAAGGCTTAGAGAAAGAGTCCTCCAGTCACTGCACGAGGGCCACCCAGGTGTGGTAAGAATGAAGGCCATGGCAAGGAGCTACCTGTGGTGGCCAGGGTTGGACAAGGAGATAGAAGGTGTAGTAGCTGGGTGCTACACGTGCCAGAGGTCAAGGCCAGAACAGCCACATGCACCAGTTCACAAGTGGGAGGAGACACACACCCCATGGTCCAGGATACACATAGACTATGTGGGCCCATTCCAAGGACACACATTTCTGGTAGCAGTAGACAGTCATTCCAAATGGCTGGAGGTGGTGCCTGTGGGCAACATGACCTCAGCAGGAACCATCCAAGCATTGAGGGGATGTTTGCAACGCATGGTCTGCCAGATGTGATCGTGTCAGATAATGGAACACAATTTACCTCCTCGGATTTCCAGGTGTTCCTGAGGACCTTGGGGATTAGGCACGCCACCTCGGCTCCTTTCCACCCGGCCAGTAATGGGTTGGCAGAGCGATTCGTGCGGACAACAAAGGATGCCCTCAAGCGCATAGTGCAGGGGAATTGGAAGCAAAGACTGGCCACCTTCCTCCTACACCAACATGCAACACCCTGCACCGCCACAGGCAAAAGCCCAGCGGAACTCAGATGGGGCAGACGCCTCATAACAACACTGGACAGGCTTCACCCAGACAGAGTAGCAGCAGACAGTGGGACCCCTAACATCAAAACAATTTTCAACACAGGGGACCCCATCTGGGCTAGGAACTATAGCTCAGGTCACCCATGGGTGCCAGGGGAGATACTAGAGCAAACAGGACCCCTTTCCTACAAGGTAAGGGTGGAGGGGGGACTCCTTTGGAAGAGGCACCTGGACCAGCTGAGGAAAAGCGCTCCTGAAAGGGTTGTTGAGGACACACTGGGGGCTGAGGAGGAAGAGCCAACACAAACACAAACACCCAGGAGGGTTACCAGAGGGGCACAGTGGCAACCCCACCCCAGGCAGGAGACTGACAGAGAAACCAGGCAGTCACCAGAACCCAGCAGAACACAAAACCCGGGCACCGCAACACACACACCACAATCCACCACAACAATCACAGCAAGGAAGAGAGTCAAGAAACAGCACCACACCACCAGGAGAACCAGTCCCAAGAAGATCAAGCAGGCCGCACAAGGCTCCAAGCTACCTCGCGGACTATGTGCATTCTTAGGGGGGTGGAGAAGCAACCAAGGGATAACAAATGTAAATTTTGTGTATAGTGTAAATAAGTGTATATAGTTATGGGAGGCAGAATGACAGAGGGTAATTCCTCACTATGGTGGAAGGGGTGCAGTGTATGCTCTTAAAGCATACACGGAATGTCAGCACAGCAGGGGGCTGGACAGCTCCAGGCTATAACCGCTTTTGGCGGGAAAGCCTGAATAGAGCAAGTCGTTGACAGCCCCAGGGCATGGTCAGCTCTGGCGGGAAGCCAGGGTTTAAATCCATTGGCCACCTGCACTGGCGGGAAGCCCAGGTTTGAATCTATTGGTCGCGATTCACCTGGGCAGGTATAAAGAGATGCCAGGTAACCCCTTCGCCCCAGCTTCATTCCTGATCCAATAAAGAAGTACTACCCAGCTCAAGTGTCCATCCCTCTGTGCGACCACGCGACATTGCAGTTTCCTATTTCACCTACAGCATTAAGACATAACATGTCAAGTGCACTCTTGCTGGATAGATTTGTTATAAATCTTCATTTGAAAATTTTAGAACTTATGTGATATTTTGCCTGTAATCGTTTATATAGAAATGATTAGAGTTAAAGTTAGGGAGGAATGAAGCAATGCTGAAATATTTGTGCATAACAGAATACATACACCTCATTCATTATATAGTAGTAAAGTTTTATTATTCTTTGATTTCAAGTATTTATCTTAATATCAATGAACATAGTTCCAGGAAACTACAGACCTATCAGCCTGACCTCAATACCTGGGAATATTCTGGAAAAGATAATCAAACAACAAATCAGCGAACCCCTTGATGCAAACAAAGTCATCACTAAAAGTCAACATGGGTTTGTCAAAAACAGATCATGCCAGACAAATCTTATTACATTCTTTGACCAAGTGACAAAATTAGTGGACCAGAGGAATGCTGTAGATATAATTTACTTGGACTTCAGTAAGGCATTTGATAAAGTAGATCACAACCTATTACTTGATAAGATAGAAAAATGTGGGTTAGATAGCAACACCACCAGATGGATTCGTAGCTGGCTGACAGGCTGTACTCAGCGTGTGGTCCTCAATGGAACTGCATCTACATGGAAGGAAGTGTGTAGTGGGGTGCCCCAGGGCTCTGTTCTGGGCCCAGTGCTCTTCAACATCTTCATTAACGATTTGGATGAGGGGATAGATGGGGAACTCATCAAATTTGCAGATGACACCAAGCTGGCAGGAATAGCCAATACTCCAGAAGATGGGCTTAAGATACAGGAGGATCTGGACAGACTCGAACACTGAGTGCTATCTAACAAAATGAAATTCAATGGTGAAAAAAGTAAGGTTCTACATTTAGGCAGGAAAAATCAAATGCACAGGTATAGTATAGGTAGTACCTTGCTCAATAGTAGTAACTGTGAGAGGGATCTCGGAGTCCTAGTAGACAATCACTTCAATATGAGCCAGCAGTGTGCTGCAGCTGCCAAAAAAGCCAACACAGTGCTAAGCTGCATTAACAGTGGGATAGAATCAAGATCAAGTGAAGTACTAATACCACTTTACAATGCCTTGGTAAGGCCACACTTGGAATACTGCATCCAGTTTTGGTCACCACGATGTAAAAAAGATGTTGAGAAAGAGTACTGGAAAGAGTACAGAGAAGAGCAACAAAGATGATTAGGGGACTGGAGGCTAAAACATATAAGGAATGCTTGCTGGAATTGGGTATGTCTAGTTTAATGAAGAGAAGTACTAGGGGTGACATGATAGCAGTGTTCCAATATCACATATTAAACGGATTTATCTTGCATTGATAGATATTGACTCAGAAACAGAACTTGTTAAAGACTGTATGATAAAATGGGCCCAGAATATCCAAGAAGTTATTACAATGGACACGTGGGAAAAGATTTGGGTAAGGAACGTAAAATTTACGCAAGCCCAAAACCTAAGAGAGAACTTTTATAAAATGTTTTATAGATGGCATTTAGATCCTAAAAAGCTTGCAAGTATGTATCCGAATTATCAACCTAAATGTTGGAGATGTGGTGGTGAAGATGCAACGTATTTTCATATATGGTGGACCTGCAAAAAGGTTAAGGCTTTTTGGATAAAAATTTGGTGGAATATGCAGAAGATCTTTAAGCAAAGGATAAAGTTTTGTCCGCAATTGTTTTTGCTGGGCATAATTACAGACGCTACTGTTGTGGACATTAAGTTGATGTTGAATTTAATTACAGCAGCAAGACTATTAATAGGTCAATATTGGAAAAAGGAGGAACTGCCGACTATAGAAGAATGGACACTAAAGGTTTCTGACCTGGCGGAAATGGCAAAGATTTCGGCTTACTTGAAAGATCATTCGCAAGAACGTTATATTATGGAGTGGAAAAAGTGGATTGATTATATTCAGAACAAATATGGGACTAAAAAGTTTCATTTAGCATTTGAATAAGTTTCCTTTTCTTTTTTCTTTTTTTTTCTTTTTATATGTAACATTAGTATTGCTTGTAGCCATTTTATATGAGCTAGAGGGCGATAGAATTAATAGTTTATTGTTGTTAGCATATGGATGTTTATGATTGTTCTTTGTTTTTATACCTTGTACTTAGCTCTGGGAAGTGGGGGGGAGGGGGAATGGGGGGGAGGGATAGGGAGGGTTAGGTAGGGGTGGGGGGAGGGGGGATTGTTAAAGATAAAATGTACTGTAAAACTTTTCAATTAAAAAAAAGATCAAGTGAAGTACTAATACCACTTTACAATGCTTTGGTAAGGCCACACCTGGAATACTGCATCCAGTTTTGCTCACCACGATGTAAAAAAGATCTTGAGACTCTAGAAAGGGTACAGAGAAGAGCAACAAAGATGATTGGGGGACTGGAGGCTAAAACATATAGGGAATGGTTGCTGGAACTGGGTATGTGTAGTTTAATGAAGAGAAGGGTGAGGGGTGACATGATAGCAGTGTTCCAATATCTCAGGGGCTGCCACAGAGAAGAGGGAGTCAAGCTATTCTCCAAAGCACCTGAAAGCAGGACAAGAAGCAATGGATGGAAACTAGTCAAGGAGAGAAGCAACCTAGAACTAAGGAGAAACTTCCTGACAGTTAGAACAATTAACCAGTGGAACAACCTGCCTCCAGAAGTGGTGAATGCTCCAACACTGGAAGTTTTTAAGAAAGAGACTGGACAGCCATTTCCCTGAAAAGGTATAGGGTTTCCTGCCTAAGCAGGGGGTTGGACTAGATGACCTCCAAGGTCCCTTCCAACTTATTATTATTATTAGAACAGAATGCTGACACCCTTTACAAAAATTATTAGCAACATTACTTTGGATTACAAAGAATGAAAATTGTATTGCAGAATACAATGGAATCAATCTCTATGGAGATTCTCCATCATTCAGGTCATGGTTGTCCCAAAACTGCTTTTTCAAAAGGCAATTGGATGTTTGTATTTTCTTGAAGATGTTTCTCTTCTTGTTGCCCATGTAACTAGAAAGTTCATGCAAGACTGGTTAATGCAGACATGTGAAACACAAAGCCCATGGGCCGGATGCAGCCTGACATGTGGTTCCGTCCGGCCCAGGGATGCTGGTGCTGGCCGTCTCCTGTGCACTCGGGGGGCAGGGCAGAGGTGGCAAGGCAGCTCCTTGCTGATTCCGGTGGATCTTAGGCTGAGTGCGTTCTGGCTTTGATGGATGCAACCAGGTTGTAGATCAGCGCCAAACCCCACCCCCACCCCCCCAGCACCTCCAGCCTCATAGCCACGAAGCTTTCCTTTCACTGGGACAGACTCCCCAATGTGGGATAACAAGACCAGCAGCCACATGGCAGTGCTAGCAACCTCTCCCTCTCCCATCAACCCTTCCTGAGCATGGAGGAAGGAAAGAGATGGGAAGGATAGAAGGAAGTGTAGTGGAGAGGGCAATTGGGTGGGGGGATCGGCGCTGGCTGGTATCGGCGCTGGGTGGGAGGCTTTGCCAGAGCTCTGAGAATTCGGCAGAGAGACAAGCCAGGAGGGAGAGCGAGGTAGGAAGTGAGGGGTGAGGGGTGACATGATAGCAGTGTTCCAATATCTCAAGGGCTGCCACAAAGAAGAGGGAGTCAAGCTATTCTCCAAAGCACCTGAAAGCAGGACAAGAAGCAACGGCTGGAAACTAGTCAAGGAGAGAAGCAACCTAGAACTAAGGAGAAACTTCCTGACAGTTACAACAATTAACCAGTGGAACAACCTGCAACACTGGAAGTTTTTAAGAAGAGACTGGCCAGCCATTTGTCTGAAATGGTATAGGGTTTCCTGCCTGAGCAGGGGCTTGTAGTAGATGACCTCCAAGGTCCCTCCCAACTAATTATTATTATTATTATTATTATTATTATTATTATTATTATTATTATTATTATTATTATTATTATTATTATTATTATTATTATCTGGAGAGAGAATAAAAAGCCTTTTTGCCTTCCTACCTTGCTCTCCCTCCTGGCTTGTCTCTCGGAAAAGAGAAAATAAAATCATCTTCCCCCAGTCAATCTTCTCTTCCCCTTTAAAAATGCCTCCCCAAGAGCCCCGCCCCGCCCCAAGCCACTGGGGAGGCCTCTGGAGCTCCCGACCTCTCTGCTGAATCCTCAGAGCTCTGGTAAAGCCTCCCAGCCAGTGCTGATTCCCCACCCACCCAATTGCCCTCTCCGCTACACTTCCTTCCTTCTCATCTCCTGCCTTTAGTTTCTCTTTTCCAGAGAGACAAGCCAGAAGGAGGGAGAGGAAGGTAGGAAGGCAAAAAAGCTTTTTATTCTATCTCCAGAGAATAAACTTCCTGTCTTGCTCTCCCTCCTTCTGGCTTGTCTCTCTTGAAAACAGAAAATAAAATAATCTTCCCCCAGTCAATCTTCTCTTCACATCCCTTTTCAAGAAGCCAAGAGAATGAAGATTATTTAAGCTTCCAGAGCTGAGATACACTGAACAGAAGAGACTAAATACTGGCAAGAGCAGGACTGCCCACTCATTAATCAACTCATTTCTGGGAAGATGCCTAGATGAGCAGACTTAGCAGACTCACTCTTTACTTTCATGAGTGATTGCATATAAAATCCTTGCTCTGTCCTTTGTAATACTTGTCTATGTTTCCTGAACTTTGGACCATTCTCTGCTTCTTCATTCTGAACCTGACTGATCAGAGAGACAGCTCAACTACAGTAAGGATATGTAAATTGTTTACTTTCTTCAAACTCCTTATTTTTCTCTAGGTGGCCATCTCTCTGCCAAAGGAATGTGTAATTGTAGCAGCTTTAAAAGAGAACACCTTCTCCAGGTGATGCAAGTAGTGAGGGACTTTGGCCAGCATTGCCAAAGTGGGTTAGGCACAATCCGCTTGCTTCTCCTGACAACATGTATTTTAGGTGAGCTAGTTGGCCAGAAATATTTGACTAACAGTGCCAAAAAGAAATGGATGGGTGATGCATTGTCTAACCTTCCAGTAGATGTTATGATAAGTTTCATGCATTTCCTGTGCATCTATACACATCTATTGCATCTACACAGCAATCTTTCAGACTGCTCATAGCAAGTCACCCAGCAGGTTTTGTGTCTAAGGTGGGATTAGAACTCAGTCTTCCAAGTTCTAGCGTTGTTTCTTAACCATTACACCAACTGGCTCTCCCTAAGTCACAAGAACAGGTAAAATCCTTTTTACAGATTTTAAAAGATCAAGTTTTATCTTGAAATACATGCTGAAAAGTTATTACAATATCAAAAAAGCTATTTTGGATTTAAGTCTCCAGATTCTCTGTTTAATTCTGCTATTTTGCTGCTGTTTGTAAATGTATAGTATCACATTCAACAGGTCTATAAATAGACGTGCTTAGCATGTGATTCTTCTTTGCAATCAATAATGGGGAATATGAACAAGTGGAAACTAGACAGCGTTACATCCACTCTATTTCCCAAATTACCTTAGCATTTGTATGGGTGAGTTTAATTATGGTTGTGAATTATTGGATTTGAAATCAAACAGATATGGGATACACTAGCTTGGGAAAACTTGATTTAATTCAACATACTGATACTTTTTAAATAGCATTGTAAAAACTGAGAAAAATACAATGAAATATCAATCATCTATATAAATCCCATTCTAATTAGCAGTTTACTTAATAAATTGATCAATAAATTGATCAATTTTCCAATCTCAACTAATCAATGCAACTGAAATTACATTATATGGTTTCTCTAGACTGATGATGTTCTGGGCTATTTTGCAATTTTAAAAAATATACAAACATTTCCAAGATTTTTCAGAGATGGTCAATTATAAACCACTTTCGACTTTCATAGTTGGATATATTGATTAAGAAAATAGTGTCTTCTCAGGTGGACTCACCTTAGAAGTAAGGAATTATTTTTATTCATTTCAAACTAGTTTACTAGCAGGCTGAGAGTCTCTCAATCTTCATGATAGATCACGTTAGTCTGGGTCTGACAAAGCATGATTCTGGTTTCTTCTTGACCTCTCAGCAGCTTTTAGTACAACCAACAAGGCTTCCTTCTGAAAAACATGAAACAATTGGAAATAGGAAGCATTAATAGGTATTAGATGGTGTCACTTAGAAATAGTTGTTCCTCAAAATGAGAGTATGGCATGGTGTCGTTCAGGTTTCCATTCTGTCTCCAGAAATTTTTATCATCTACATGAAAGTATTGGGGATGAGCATCATTAACAGAAAGAATAAGCAAGAATTTGAGTGGGAGGTAATCTAAAGAAAGGGAAGAGACATAAGGAAGAGGAGGAAGCAGCGAGAGGAAGAGGAAAGGAAGTAGGGATTGCTGACTGTTTGTTGCTGCTGGCTTTTTCCTGACTGCTGATGAAAATCACCTGTTGTAATCCTGATCACCCATTAGGTTTGTCTGTAGCACCGGTTTTTGCTTGCCACCAGTTTTAGGGGGCATATAAAGAAGCCAGCTCCCAGAAAGCTAGCATGCAAGAGTTGGACAGGGGATATGTCATGTTTGTTTTCTTTCAAGTGTGTCGAAATCCATCTGGATTTTGAGACTTTCTTCTGTGGTTTTGGGTATTTATATTCCTTGCAAACAGCTGGTCATTTGCATTCTTTTAGGGAGTGGTTGTTACATGGGCAAACAAAACAACCATTTCATAAACGAATGGCACAACATAGGAGAACAAACCCATCAGGACAAGATTCAGTGGTCCATCTGCATTTAAAAGACAAAGGCCACTCTTTCAAAGACAGTAAAGTCCACATTTTGGACAGAGAGGACCGCTGGTTTGAAAGAGGTGTCAAAGAGGCCATCTATGTCAAAATTGAACAGGCTTCTCTCAATAGAGGGGTAGGGATATGACATCATCTATCTTCAGTCTACAACACAGTCCTTTCAACATTTCCAAGAAGGCTCCACAGCCATTTTCACTACTAAGGTGACCCTGATGACACAGATAAGCCTCCAGGTGGCATTAACAATTCAGTAAAAATGCAAATGACCAGCTATCTACAAGGAATATTAGTCCTTCCATTCCCCATCATCCAGACAGAGCTGAAGAAGCTTCTTGGGTCAGAAGCAAAATGTTTTCAAAGAGAAAAAAGAAAGTTCAATTACCTTGTGAAAAAGCATATTTGGGACAATTAAGAAGCTACTGTTTGTAAGCTGCCCTGTCATGCTGGCTTCATATCCAAATAAAAACTTGAATCGTATATTTAAATAAAAATAAAAAAGTTACAATTAGTATTTTTTAAAATACCTTGTACTTTGTAGCATCATGTTTAAACTAGATACTAATATAGTATATGATATTGTATTCTATCACCATTTTAGAATTTCATAATGTAATAAATAATATTCTGCTATACTTGATAACAAACAAGCCACATATAGAAAAGAAAAGGAAAAAAGACAAAATATATATTAACCTACAAACCAAAAGCATTGTAACTTAAAAATGCTGTTTTTTTAAGCAACATTACTTTTTTCTTTTTTTCTCTCAAGCATGGATATAATGAATTAATTGATATCTAATGATTTTGTATAATTCATATAAGGAAATGGCAACCCACTCCAGTATCTTTGCCATGAAAACCCCATGGACAGTACCAAAAGGAAAAAAGATATGACGCTGGAAGATGAACCCCTCAGGTCGGAAGGCGTCCAATATGCTACTGGGGAAGAGCAGAGGGCTAGTACTAGTAGCGCCAGAAAGAATGAAGCGACTGGGCCAAAGCCGAAAGGATGCTCAGCTGTGGATGTATCTGGTGGTGAAAGGAAAGTCCGATGCTGTAAAGATTTTTTCTCCATAGGAACCTGGAATGTAAGATCCATGAATCAAGGAAAGCTGGATGTGGTCAAACAAGAGATGACAAGACTGAGCTTCTTGTTGCAAAGTTTAGGCTTAAATTAAAGAAAGTAGGGAAAAGCGCTAGGCCAGTCAGGTATGAACTAAATCATATCCCTGACAAATATACAGTAGAGATGACAAATAGATTTAAGGAATTAGATCTGATAGACAGAGTGCCTGAAGAACTATGGACAGAAGTTTGCAACATTGTACAAGCAGTAGCAACTAAAACCATCTCAAAGAAAAAGAAATGCAAAAAAGCAAAATGGCTGTCTGAGGAAGCTTTGCAAATAGCTGAGGACAGGAGGGAAGCAAAAGGCAAGGCAGAAAAAGAAAGATACACCCAATTGAATGCAGAATTCCAGAGAATAGGTATAAGAGATAAGAATGCCTTCTTAAATGAACAGTGCAAAGAAATAGAAGAAAACAATAGAATAGGGAGGACTAGAGATCTCTTCAAGAAAATTGGAGAGATGAAGGGAACATTTCATGCAAAAATGGGCATGATAAAAGACCAAAATGGCAGGGACCTAACAGAGGCAGAAAAGATTAAGAAGAGGTGGCAAAATTACACAGAACTATACAAGAACGAGCTTAACGTCCCTGATAACCACGATGAGATGGTCACTGACCTCGAGCCAGACATCCTAGAATGTGAAGTGAAATGGACCTTAGGAAAGCTGAGCAACAACAAAGCTAGTGGAGGTGACAGTATTCCAGCTGAGCTATTCAAAATCTTAAAAGATGATGCAGTAAAAGTGCTACACTCAATTTCCCAGTAAATTTGGAAAACTCAACAGTGGCCACAGGACTGGAAAAGATCAGTTTACATTCCAATTCCAAAGAAAGGCAGTGCCAAAGAATGTTCAAACTATCGCACCATTGCACTCATTTCTCATACTAGTAAAGTTATGCTTAAAATCCTACAAACTAGACTCCAGCAGTATGTGGATCAAGAACTACCAGAAGTACAGGCAGGATTTCGAAGAGGCAGAGGAACTAGAGATCAAATTGCCAACATATGCTGAATCATGAAGAAAGCTAGGGAGTTCCAGAAAAACATCTACTTCTGCTTCATTGACTATGCTAAAGCCTTTGATTGTGTAGATCACAACAAATTGTGGCAAGTTCTTAAAGAGATGGGAGTACCAGACCATCTTATCTGTCTCTTGATAAACGTATATGTGGGTCAAGAAGCAATAGTGAGAACTGGACACGGAAGCACTGATTGGTTCAAAATTGGGAAAGGAGTCTGGCAAGGCTGTATACTGTCACCCTGCCTGTTTAACCTATATGCAGAGCACATCATGAGAAAGGCAGGGCTAGATGAATGAAAAGTTGGAATTAAGATTGCCGGGAGAAATATCAACAACCTAAGATATGCAGATGATACCACTCTAATGGCAGAAAGTGAAGAGGAACTAAATAGCCTCTTGTTACGAGTGAAGAAGGAGAGTACAAAAGTTGGGTCGAAACTAAACATTAAGAAAACCAAGCTCATGCCATCTGGCCCTCTCAATTCCTGGCAAATAGATGGGGAAGAAATGGAGGTAGTGACAGATTTTATTTTCCTGGGCTCCAAGATCACCGTAGATGGGGACTGCAGACAAGAAATTAAAAGACGCTTGCTCCAGGGGAGGAAAGCCATGGCAAATATAGACAGCACACTAAAAAGCAGAGACATCACCCTGTCAACAAAAGTGTGTATAGTCAAGGCTATGGTCTTCCCAGTTGCAATGTATGGCAGTGAAAGTTGGACCATAAGAAAGGCTGAGCACCAAAGAATTGAAGCCTTTGAACTATGGTGCTGGAGAAGACTCCTGCAAGTCCCTCGGACTGCAAGGCGATCAAACCGGTCAGTCCTAGAGGAGATCAACCCTGACTGCTCTTTAGAAGGCCAGATCCTGAAGTTGAAACTCAAATACTTTGGCCACCTAATGAGAAGGAAGGACTCACCTCTGTTTCTTCTTTTCTTTAAACTAGCCAAACCCAAATCCTGCAGCCATTCTTCATGTTTTAGTCTCCAGGCCTTTGATCATTTTACTTGCTCTTCTCTGAACTTTTTCCAAAGTCTCAACATCTTTTTTGTAGTATGGTGACCAAAATTTGTGATCTTGATTCGTGTGATCTTGATTCTATGCCTCTGTTTATACAACCCAGGCTTGTATTAGCTTTTTTGGCTGCTGTTGCACACTGCTGGCTCACAATCAAGTGGTCGTCTACTAGGACTCCGAGGTCTCTCTCACAGTTACTGTTTTTGAGCCAGGTCTTACCTAATCTGTACTTACACCTTTGATTTTTCCTGCTAAATGTAAAACTTTGCTTTTCTCCGCATTAAAATTCATTTTGTTGGATAGGGCCCATTGTTCAAGTTTGTCAAGATCTTTTTGGATCCTGAGTTTGTCAACTGGGGTGTTGATTATTCCTGCCAGCTTAGTGTCATCTGCAAATTTGATGAGTTCCTCTTCTATTCCCTCAACTATGTCATTTATGAAGGTATTGAAAAATACTGGGCCTAAGACGGAGCCTTGTGGTACCCCACTGCTTACTTCTCTCCATGTGGATGTAGTACCATTGGGGACTACTTGCTGAGTATGGTTTGTCAGCCAGCTACATATCTATCTGGTGGTGATGTTGTCTATTCCACATTTTTCTAGCTTACCAAGGAGTAGGTTGTGGTCTACTTTGCTGAATGCCTTACTGAAATCTAAGTGTACTATGTCCACAGCATTTTGCTGGTCTACTAATTTACTCATTTTATCAAAGAATGAAATAACATTGGTTTGGCATGATCTGTTTTTAACAAACCCATGCTGGCTACTAGTTATAAATTTGTTTGCTTCTAGTTGTTCACAGCTCTGTTTTTTTATTATCTTTTCCAGGATCTTCCCAGGTATTGATGTTAAACTGATTGGTCTGTAGTTTTCTGGGTTCTGTTTTTCCCCCTTTCTTGAAAATTGGAACCACATCAGCCCTTTTCCAATCCTCAGGTACTTCCCCGGTGCTCCAAGATTTATGAAGGATGTGGTGCAGTGGTTCTGAGATAACATCTTCCAGCTCCTTCAGAACTCTGGGATGTAATCTGTCAGGCCCCGGTGATTTATATTTGTCGAAGTCAGATAGGTGTTCTCTTACCATTTTCTTGCTTATTTTAATTTTTGTTTCTGCAGTGTGGTTTTGGGTTTTTTTGGTATGTTGGGCTATAGTTATTTTGTGTGTGAAGATTGATACAAAGTATGAGTTAAGCAGCTCTACTTTCTCCCTGTTGCCTGTTATTGCCATCTTCTCTCTTTAGTTGACCTACACTTTCCTTGACTTTTTTCTTGTTGTTAATATGTTGGAAGAATTTTTTTTTATTATCCATGATTTCTGTTGCAAGTCTTTGTTTGTTCTGAGCCTTTGCTTTCCTGACTTCACCTTTGCATGTTCTGACTGTCCGCTGATAATCAGCCTTAGCTATGTGTCCCTCTTTCCATTTTTTGTACTTGTCCTTTTTGTCTTTCAGTTTGTCAGAGAGATCTTTGTGCAGCCATGCTGGTTTCTTCTTAAATTTCTTGTTTTTCTTTTTCAGTAGTATTGTGTTGGACTGGGCTTTTATGATCATATTTTTCAGAGTTTCCCATGCTTCTTGAGTTGTTTTCTCCTTTAGTATTTTCATCCATGGAATCTTTCCTAGGTTCTCTCTAAGTTTGTTAAAATCAGCTCTCTTGAAGTTTAAGACACTGGTTGGACTATTTTCTATTGCTTGTGTTTGCATTATATTGAATTTCAGTATGACATGGTCACTTTCACCCAAGGTTCCAGCAACTTCAACTCCCTCTATCATTTCTTCTCTATTAGTAAGAATTAGGTCTAGTATAGCTTTAGTTCTAATTCCCTCCTTCACCTTTTGGATGATAAAGTTAGTCATAGTCCTTTCAAATGAAAGGTAATTTATAATTATCTCAAAAAAGCAGTTGTCTGCATTGGGTGTTACTATTTCTGTTGTGTTTCCTTAACTTAAGTTTTTGCACTTGTGTGTGTAGCTATTATTACAGACAAGTTGATTACTTTTGTGCCCCATTAGCACTGTTAGTCACCTTCAGCACATCATGAACTAGCAAGAAAATATCCATAATCTAACTCCTATAGCATTAATGTATGAGCTTGACATGATTGTGTATTCCAGCATAGCTCAATCTTTCAAAATCTTTAAAACAACAATTATAAATCGACTCATGTAATGTATTGATCCTTTAGAGACACATCCTCAGTATTTTAAACATTTTTTACTGAGTTTGCATGTATTATTTCATGCTGCCCATAAAAGACTTGAAAAATTAATAGTCCTGGGATAATTTTTCCCATCAAAGTATTAAGTGTGTGCACAAGAGGGCAGTGTTGTCTAAAATCCTGGAATAATCTGCATAGGCTACTGGAACAACTATTTGATAAGTTTGATAAATAACTTGATAAATTATAAATCATAACACTATAAAAATTAATGAAAAATAAACATAATTCAGGCTATATAATATTAATATTAATTACTTTGTGAACAAATTGCTAATCCAGATGTGATTAAGTTTAATATTTTTATTGAAGTTCCTATTACTACTCAGTCTATTGGTCTGTTACTACTATAGTCTTTAGCCCATCACATTTAATCACATTTCAAATTTATGGCACTTTAGCTCAGTAAAACTGTGCAATACAGTCAATATTCCTTCCCTATTATTTTAGATGGTAGAAATTTATCCTGTAGCAGAGGCTCAGATTGATGCTGTATGACAGTTTTGATTAATCATGGTGCATAATATAAAGGCCACAATTGATTGAATTCACATAACTTGATTTACAGACTGAGAATATATTGTGCATTCTGCAGAATGACTCCTGGAAGTGAGTTTGCTCATTCACAAATTGGGAAACAGTGTTCATGGGAAAACATAACAAAATAATTTGAATTCTCCTTGTTACGTTCTCCAGCCCCTTCCCTATTCTATACAAGAATAACTACTGGCATTTGTATTTTTCTCTGGAAAGTTGAGCACACTTCCTAATAAATCACTCAGCACATGCCCTCTGTTTTATTTCCTAAAACAAACTTTTCAGACTTTACTTAGAGTCATTCTTGGAATAATCATTAATGATAAAAGAGAATTTTTGTAGCTCAGGGTTGAAATGAGGGATCCTTGGGGCTCTCTGAGTTTGGCTATTTTCTTGTAGATGTTGCATTACCAGTACTAGGTAACATATGTCAGTGTTCAGTGATGTTGCTACCTAGTTTGGGTAATGAAACGTCTGCAAGAAAACAACAAAGTTAAGAGAGTAACAAGGGCCCCTCACAATTGTTAACGTTGGATGCTGACGTTTTGTTTTGCAACCCACTAAAATCCCTTTCAAAAAAGAATTAGGTAGGGAAGAGTGCCCAGTCAGAATGTGGTTTGAAATCTAGTTAAATGAGGATTTTGCACAGCCATGAGTTAAGCTTGAGAATTCTTGGCATCTTTCTGAACTCCCTACTGTATAAGGATTGTAAGTTGGAGACATGGTGTTACAGCAGTTCTACTCCTGGTGGAATGGGCAAATCTAAATGGAAGTGCTTCCCCAATAAAAGCAGGCTTGCAGTCTGGGGGTCCATCTGGATTCAAAGTTCCTGCTTCAAGGAGCAGGTAGAGATTCTGGTCAGGAGGGTTTTTCACAGGATCATCTTGTGGACTTGTTTCAACCTTTTCTGGACTTTGTTATGGCTGCATCTTACCTATCCAAGCTTCATGAGCTGACAGCCTGACATTAGCACCGGTGGGGAAGGGGAGAGAGGGGAAAGATTGGAATGTAAGAAAGGGTGGGATGGAAGCTGGTATTGGTAAAATGAGAAATCATTCCTTAATTTCAAGAAGCAAGTAGAAAGCCTATGTGTCTCTTGCCCTGTCATAGTAGGCCATACAAGGCCATACTGGCCCATGTGAGAAGCTACAGCCAGCCAAGGTCAAATAATGAGGTGCAGAGCTGGGAACCCAGGACCTGTTTCCTAAACAATATACAAGCCCCTGATTGGACATTTCCAGATAATCAGGGGATGGCGGGGCAGGGGGACTTTCCTTTATGTTGTTTGCACAGGAAAACGTCAGATTCAGCTTATGCTACTTCCGTAACCAGTTAAGCTTCAATAAAGTATACTCTAGGCAAAACAAATGGCCAGGAGTCTTTCTTTGCTAGATGACTGAGTGGGATGGTTGCACACATACACACCCACTTATGATTGCTTATGCCTCGGCCACTTCACTGATGAATTGTAAAATGTACTTTTCACAGGGCTACCCTTAAGACCATTCAGATGGGCCAAAATGCAGCTTGGGGAGCAGTGCTGGACAGGTTGCACTATGTCTATTTAATTCCTAACCTTGTACCAATTTACTTCAGCAATTCAATACAGGTTTGAGAAACAGAATCTTTTAATTCTAGTATGACAGGGCAAGAGACAAGTAAGCTTTCTACTTGTTCCTTGAAACCAAGGAATGATTTCTTATTTTACCAATTCTAAATCTTATTAAGTAAGAAAGAAATATTTCTCACAAAAAATATTTTCATGGCATGAGAAATGCACACCATTAAAGGTTTCTGAGTTCCATAACAAAGGCACAGCCAAGTGAAGAATGGTGAGGCTTGTATGAAAATTGGTACAGTAGACTTAGAATAGATGCTTAACTATCAAGACATAAAAAGAATTAAACTCAAAACTTTAAATTGTATCTGAAAACACAAAATTAGAAGACACAACATGAAACTAGTTCTTCTTAATTTCTTTTTTTCTTTTATTTATAAAAGCAAAAAGCAAAAAAGAATAATGATTGAGAAAAAAATAACCATAAAATAAAGCTTTAATCAGATGCACATATTAAAGTACAAATTTCAATTATTTTAATTTAATTTAATTAAACTAATTTACTTACCTTTAGTGAACAGGATGAACTTATAAATAAGAGATGAGATATAAGAAAAGAACATATGTTGTATTTTAAGAGAAGATAAGTTACTAAAATTGTTTATATTTGTTGTGATGAAAGCGGAACTTAATTTTTTATATCTTCTCTTTTTCTTTACTATATGCTGTACTTATTTTTTCTCTTTTTTCTTTACTGTGCTTTCTATTTTTTTTCTTTTATATTCTTTTATATTTATTCACTTTTACATTGTTGATTGTAATATTTGATATAATTGCTTT